>NW_028259192.1:608560-911590 GCF_977971745.1 Zootermopsis nevadensis | reverse complement strand
AACAATTTTTATTCTTGGCTAAATTCGCCTTATCCGTTTGTTTCAGGACGCAATCTTAACAAACTCGAGGATAAATGAACCATTATTCTATTATGGTCAGAAATGAGTCCTGTGGCTGAAAATAATTTCTCGCGAGGAAATAATATCTACTGCCCAATCACTAAAACGCTTCAGAAATCCACAGACTGAATATCATTCCATAAGATTAAAGAAAATCATAACTAATACTGACAGTACGATAGGAAAATTACTTCCGCACGCAAATAATGCGGTTTGTCGTTACACGTGGTGTGTGCAGTTTCGAAGTTCCGTCCGTTCTGAAGCACGTAAAGTACGCGGTCGGTTAAGCACGTAATTTGAAGCTTTAAAGGAGGAAAGTTACCAGACCGACTGTAATCTGTGAGGCAATGAAGTCAAATGGAGCCCAGCATTCCGGAGAGATGCCCTAGAATCTGTGATTAAGCAAGGCGTTCAGCGGATTGAGAAGAAATTAATAATTTTGTACAGTTCGTTATTATCATCGGCATGACAATCTGGTTCTCCGACTGGCCAACAGAACGTAATAATCAGAACAAATCTTAATTACACGTTTAATTATTTTTAATATATTAATGAATATTAGAAGGGCATATTACGTAATTTTGCTACAGATGAGACTATTTCGGTAAGCTTACACGAATAACATATTATAATAGAATATAAAATAAACAAAAGACACGGTTAATAAAATCATAAATGTGCATTTATTTAGTTAAAATGCGTCTTAAAGGTCATAGTCTGACGGTTCGAAATACTTTGCAATGTTTCATGTAACGGACCAGTGGCGGATTATTCTGGACAATGCACAGAACGTTCCGGTTCCATAAAGGGCGAGGAATGCCTTGATCAGTTGAGCTATCAGCTGATCAAGGACTGTGTGCTGTGGAGTTAGTCAGGCTTTAGAAACAATCAGAGGTTTTTTTCTGCCGGAAACAGGTTCCTGGCCCCTAAACTTGTGAAATGTGAGTGAATATCTACTCAAATCCCAACAAAATACCAAAGTAAAAATTACGTACAGACAGACTTACATGTGACGACAATACAATATTCTGAAAGCTCCGTAGAGTGTCAACGACAATATTACGCCAGAGTTCTGTCCAATTACGAGTACATTTAATCCTTTAAAGCCGAGTGGTAACTATGCGCACCACCAGGTTTAAGAACCGATAAAGTTACTTTTTGTATTAACGTTTTTAGCGTGACTATAATTTTCATTGTCCACAGCGATCATTTCCTTAAACAGCGTTAAACAGTTGATATTTGTTAATGGTTACGCGTGGTGTTTTCTTCTCGGTACGGACTGGATTATTAAATATATTATTTCGGTTAAAAATAAATACAAGGAGAATAAATGTTAGTTCTTTATATTAATTGGCTTCTACCATCGTCCATGAGAACCTGTTGGTCAGAATTTTCCACTGCAATTTTTTAAATGATTCTTTTTTTCTTCCTGTTCGTTAGTACAATGACCAAAGGAATGGAAGCTCCGCCCAGTGTCCTCCCTTCCAACGAATTTGAAATGCCTTGGTGACACACAACACCTTAAGACTCAAACTCTTACGTATCGAAGCAGCGTTTCTTCCAATATCTTACGCTATTATTATTATTATTTAGTGTTCTGTCTGACGACAGGTCCATATGAACAGGATCCTTCCATCCTTTTCTCGGACTGGGACCTGTTCATATACGTTCTTGGCAGATGATCCAGAAGTGGTTTGCCATTGCCTTCTTCTGTGTGTGAATGGAGTAATTGTTGGGATGCCACGGAGGAAAACTCCGTGTTGCCTAGACCACGGCCTTGCCCAACACAAGTTATAAATTCGAACCCGAGACCCCAGGATTACAAGGCCAGCGTTCTAACCGCTAGACCACCGTAGCGAACATCTTACGCTATAGTAGACTGAAATTCTTCACGTCAACGCATTCGGCTAAAAATTATAGGTATCTGCACGTCAGAACGTAGTGGATAGCAATGTTACGTATTCAGAACTCCCCCTACACACGTTTCAGTAAGAAAACCGTCTGTCGGCATGTTTGACTGCGATGTTTCTAACAGCTCCCCACGAAATATGCACCTTTTCCCACTAGCCATGACAGCGTAAAACCTCATCAGCTCAGAATTTCTGTTGGGAAAACTTGAAGGGAAAAGACCACTTGGACGACCCAGGCGGAAATTGGAGGATACTATTAAAATAGATATTAAATAAATAGGATGGAATTGTGGGAAGAAATTAATCCCTTTTAGGATGGTGACCAGCGGGCAGGTCCATCGAACACAGTTGAATGCTTTCGAAATACTTGTTATGCAGTCCCGCACAACAACCAATTACGCGTGTTTAGTTGAAAAGTCTTCATTTCGTGGGTGATATTATTCAGTCGTTTCTCTTTGTGTTCATCATATTCCTTATTCCACACCTTCGTTTCTGAACGCCAAGATACTACATTAGAATGCTTGCACAAACGAACGAACCATCAGAAGGCTCTTAGTCGGATTTTCCACATCGTACATTGCTGTATTTTCATACCGATCACTTGAAGGAAAAACTGCACAAGACACTTTAACCGGTTGTAAGCGACTACATAACTTATTAATTTAACCGATATAACGACTTTAGATTTTGTACGTGTCTCAGACAGCCTTGAGAACAGAGATTAACATGAATGGCGTGGTCTTGCGTTAGAAAGAGACAATACGAAGCACAAATTGAACTCGATTCTTTCCCAATTTGGAAGATAAAATTTCCTCTTGAAGGCTACGCCCCGTCGATGGAGTAATGCTGCTACCTTGTGAGACGGGCCGGCCTAGTTGTGCATGCTACATGTTAGTGTGGTTGGAATTAAGTAGATGTTTATAAGGAAGAAAGAAACTCGATAAGACATTTTAACTCAATTTTTAAAACTGGAAATTGATCTCACTACACATTAAAGCCATTAGCACCCTCGATAATATGTCTGCCATTACAGGACAGCATTGCTGTAAAGTATAACATAAGAACCACGACGTTTATGTCTCACGAACTGCTGCCTGAATATAAATTTCCAGATACAAGGGGAAAAAAAAATGCAACTTTGAAGAGTGGCCATTTTGACGCACGTGGCCAAGGCTATTTTACGTAACTCAGAATGAATGTACAAGAAAATAAATTCCCTCGTCTTTCTGAAATCACAAATAGACGAAAATGAGCACCTCACGTTTAGTGGCCAAGCCAAATGCTAGAAACGGGAATGGTCACTTCGTGCAATTCCACGGCGACAGGGGGGGACAGGCCACCGGACAAAGCATCTAACGCAATAAGCAACTCCTTAGAACTTTAACGTGGACCGAAGCTAGGAACGTGAAATGAGTGTTGTTAATAACACATCCCAAAATTTAAGAGCCTCTTTCCTACAGATAGATCTTATTCGCTGTCTCTTCCTCTAATTTCCTGAGATATAAGTAATGCCTTTCCATGCATGCTACGTGCCCTGCTCATACAAGTCTCCTTAATTAGCTTAATTAATTTTATTTGTCAAAATTAAAACACATCTGAGATTACGATTACGAAGACAGAAATCTTCTGGGTTGGCCGTGGAGTCTGGATGAAGGTCTGTTGACTCCTGAAGATGGAGGCAGCAAACACATCTGAAACATCGCCAAACTTCTATCAGACTGTACGGCCAAACGACCCAGCCTTCGTCCAACACACGCACTAGATATTTGAACAACAGACAGATATATCGTTCAAAGTGGCGATTTAATGACACGATAATGCGAAATGTAACACGAATTAGAAAGACGATGAACATGATTGTTTTGACAAATGAGGCGCAGAGAACTGAGCATCAAAATGTGCGAGACTCATCGCTGACTGGGCTGTGGGCTACCGGGCAGACGCCTCTAGTGCGAAGTTGTTTGGCGACTAGTAGGCACAAACTGACGGCGTTACTTTTGAAAAGTGAACTGACAACTCTCGACAAATGACTGCGTCTCTTCTGAACCGCAGTGGGACAGAAAGGGAGAGAGAGATGGATCGTGAGCGAGGCTGAAGTCCCCACAGCGCATTCAGGCCAAATTAACAGCCAAACGTACAGGTTTTCCGTCGTTACAGTGTGTATGAAAATCTGGTAATCCATTCAAATCTATACTTCTCTTTCTGAATAAAACCCTTCATTACAAATTTACTTATCACATGTACCAGTTTTATGGCCGATATTCCTGCTTCATGATCTCGAGGTTCCGAATGCGAATTTCTTCCGAAGACAGAATATCCAGGCTGGACACTTCCGCCCATTTCCTCGGTGCTTGTACGAAAAATGCGGAGATACCACCTTTCACAGGCCACGACCACTTCCTCCCATTCTATTTCATAATTATTATACTATCTAAAGGTGCATAATATAAGCAGTTGAAAAGCGTCGTTACACAGCCAAAGAATACAATGTGCGACTTTGATTTTCGGAGATGAGACAAGATAAATGTTGAAAATTATCCAGTGTTTCGACAAACACTGCAGTTATCATCTTCAGGTTGAATATATAATGGATGGGTGTTGATGGATGCTGGGGCAGAAGCCAGATCTTTTTCTCCATCAATCAGCACCAGCAAACCCAAAAAAGCGATGTACGACATGCCTTGTTTAAGGTTTCGAGACACGCCAAACCATTACACAATCATCGTGAACATGGCAAATATAATTCTTGCCGAAACGTCATCGAAAACCCAAGAACAACGTCGTGTGTGTGATCTGCTTCAATTCCTACACGCATGAGCACAGAGCTCGTGTTTTTTTACCGCGTATCAAACATTTCTGTACGCTGTAATTCCAATCATTTCTTGCCGACACAAACGAAACTGCGCATGCGCGATATTCAGGGGTTGCTGATTAATGACCAGTTCATTGAAAATGCAGTGTGGGTGCACATGCTCCGTAGATGAATATTTGTTTTGCACAAAAATTATGGTTTAAAAATAAACAAGAGTCTACATCGATGTTAGGGGCTAATTAAAGGTTTATTTCCAAATTATATTCGGGCCTGCCCCTCAGTAATTAATTTTCATTACTCGTGAATTCAATGTTTCAATCGCACCAGAACAAAGCCACAAATTAACCAGCCGAACGCGTGTTCCTGCTAATGCACGTAGGCCATTCCACGATCACCTCGCACGCTCGTCATTATCTGCCTCAGTAATCATCATCATCATCATCAAGGTTAGCACCTTCAATACGTCCGTATTAAATTTGGCTGCTTTTTTAAAACGAAGCATCGCCCGCTCTTGTGTAGTTACACTCCCCATCAACTGTTCGTGACTGCATTTCGATTTTTTTTTTTTACATGTTAGATTCAATTAAGTGCATCGTTCTTTAGTAGCTAGTATACCTCAAATAAATGTAATTTAATTAAATTCTAACTATAAGATGATAGAGTTGCGTCATATTGTGAAAATATATATTTAATTTAATTTAACTGTATTTTAAGTATCTTAATTTTAAATTTTAAATTGTGATTAGACGGACAAGATTAATTAATTAAATATAAATTCTAACTGTTGTGTTTATGATCTGATCGCATAATCTTAGCCAGCCTCACTTCCAAGATAACTTATTTCTGCAGTTTCTACTGTCTGTCCATGTTTTCCTAAGAGCCCATATTTCAGAGCTGTATGTTAATCTTCGAATAATTAGAGTTTTAAAGTGTTTCATTTCTCGTGTCCCTCGCCTTTTTATACAATTCAGTTCTTATCGTCTCACACATGTGACTAAATTTACGCTGTTTCACTTCTAAATCGTTATTCTCAGAGGCTGAAATACTGTGACCTAAATAGTTAAAAAATAGTTTCTTCTTCCGAGAGATTATCACGCACAAACAACTTTACTGCATTAATATAGCGCTATAAACACACTATATAACTACTTATGTGTTGCATTCTAGCATGCGCTGGTTCCAGTCATGGCTAAATTATATTTCCATCTCTAACCTTAAATTAATTCGTGTCCCATAATGTTGAGTACTTATTTCTACGTCACCAACCAAATTTGAATCATTCTGGCATTTGGCTACACTCTCTCTCTCTCTCTCTCTCTCTCTCTCTCTCTCTCTCTCTCTCTCTCTCTCTCTCTCTCTCTCTCTGGTTACCTTTTCTGTCTTGGTTTATCCACTTTTATCCAGACTTAACAACTGTTCCTCAACTAATTAATGCAATTTCTCCGCTATTAATTATTCACACTTTCTCCGTAATTCTCGTCTCTCTCCTTAATTATTCTCTCTCACTGTTTACTTATCATTTCATTCTCTTTCTTTTTCTGTATTTCCATATATTTTTATTAACTTTTTCCTATTTCTACCCTGCAAAAATAATAAAAAACCCTTTAAAATCTTCGTAATGCAACGCACACAATTTACAGTGTTAGAATGATTCTCTAATACTCACAAATAAGGGTTTTTCCCTGACAAATCAAGGTGTTTGAGAAGGGCAGAGCATGTAGAGCGAATGAAGATATGACGAATTAGTACAAAAGTATTGTCGAAAAATCTGGAAGAAAGAGACCACACGGGAGACCTAGGTATAGATGCAAGTATATTATTACAATGAATCTTGGGAAAACAGTGTCAGAGGCCGTGGATCTGATTCGTCTGTACCAGGATACAGACCCGTGACGGAATCTTACGGACACGATAAGATACCTCCGGGTTTCATTAGAGTTGGAGAAATTTCTTGAGCAGCTGAGGACACTGTCAGATCCTCAAGAAGGTCCCTGCCGCATGGACTGAGTCAGATATAATTTTCTATATCCTGAACGTATAGCCACGGTGGTCTAGCGGTTAGAACGCTGGCCTTGTAATCCTGGGGTCCCGGGTTAGATTCCCGGCGGTGCCCGAATTTATAACTTGTGTTGGGCAAGGCCGTGGTCTAGGCAACACGGAGTTTTCCTCCGTGGCATCCCAACAATTACTCCATTCACACACAGAAGAAGGCAATGGCAAACCACTTCTGGATCATCTGCCAAGAACGTATATGAACAGGTCCCAGTCCGAGAAAAGGATGGAAGGATCCTGTTCATATGGACCTGTCGTCAGACAGAACACTAAATAATAATAATAATAATATCCTGAACGTAGTGCATCGCCTGCTTGAATTCTACGTCATAACTAACGCACAAACGTCCACCAGCGGAGTTTTTTTTCCGTACGAGCGGATCGCTGCGCAACTGTCAGCAAAGTTGCAACAACCGATGAAACAACCTATAATTGCACTGGCTTCGAGCGATAAAAATGACTGCCTGGGGACAAGACGGAAAAAGCCAGCAATTCGTAGGTCCCCCCTGAAGACCAGGACAACATTTCAAACGAACAGGCTGTGGACCGAAGAATCGAAAGCCAGGATTTCCGCTTCACGACGTAGTGCAAAATTTCAAATCTAATTTCCTCTCAATATGGACTACTGAGAACACAATGAACTTGAGGTCACACGATTAATGACATGCGCTCAGATGTATGTATTTATTTGTCCTGTGGCACGAAAGACACTGTACATTGTTCATTATTATTTAATATTTGCTCTAAACAGCATTAAAAATAAACCAGAATTTAAAAAAAATTGTTATTAATGACATCCAAATTAACTACGTATAATGTTTTGTGATATTTTATTAATAATAACGATTCGAATTCAACAATTTAAATTGTTTTTAAACTTTACCTCAACGGCCTAACCTGGAATTATATATTAATACACTGAATATTAATTTACACAAAACACGCGAAACAAAAACAAAATTATTATTATTATTACATGTAACAATAACCCATATTACGTTAAATAAAGTATATCGCTCTGAAAACTGGACATAACGTAATATCAATCAATATTTTAACGGAATATACACATCTGAATATTTCTTCGTAAGAATGAATGTGTTTTCGATTCTGAGGCAAACAATTCTTGTGTTACGATGACAAATGAAATTCAAAGGGCCCTGTCATATAACGAGGGTCCATATTCTTAAAATAAATCGAGTTTTCCCCATTGCTGATGGCTATAAGGCACGCTTTACTGATTTATTCAATAATCCAGAGTTAAAGACGGTTCAAAACCCCAATGTCAGATCTGATCAACTTAGTCAAAACTGTACTTACGGAAATTATAACCAGAAATCGGTTATCAACAAGAAGACTTCTAAGGTCTATTAATGAACGTTCGTCGCTTAGTGCAGTGCCTATTAAAATTACTCTGTCCGTTCGCTGTCTGTGGAGTTTTAATAAGATTTGGCTATGCATTCCAAAACTGCCATAACGGGAAATCTTAAAAGAAGAAATATTTTGGTTCTACTCGAAGAAGTGACTCGGTTAAGAATTTTCTGGTTAGGTTAGGTTACTATGGCTTTCTTTATTAAAAATCAGAGGTCAAATTGTACGGAACGCGACAGAACTGTTTGCTATACAGCCCCGCCACACACACCGAGATAAAAGCACTTTAAAGACAAAGGCATGTTCTAGAATTTCTTCTGATAAGATAAAAACCACGTTTTACTTGAAATGAACAGATTATTTTGACTGAATAACGAAATTGAAGTGTACGTCTTCATTACAAGAGATGAGGCAGACGACCTTGATTAAGATCCAGGGCGGATGACACAAAAGAACACTTGCGTGGCCCAGGAGTTTATCACGGGATCTATTTCAGAAGACTCATTACTGGGACAGGCTCACGGGAGACGCGGAGCGTAGGGACGCTTCGGGATCGGCGCCCTGCGAACACGTCATCGGGCAAGGATGTTCGCGTTAAACAGGAGTTATTTTTTGAAACTGCAATTACGTCTCTCGTACATTAAGTCAGGGAAATTTTTCTCACACACGCAGTTTGCCCTAAAGCTGTTAATGTTAACATCGTATTCCCGACCTCTACACTGCGAGCCTCTTGTGTTCCTGAGAGTTTATACAGGCTACACGTTGGGGTCATTAATGATGACGATGATGATTACATCAGTAACAACATGCGCCTAGAAGCTGCTCCAAGCAATTAACAAGATCTTGTGTACATAAACCAATTCGGGGTGTTTAAGTAGCGCAGTGTGGCTGGTGTGAAAATAACACTACATGTTCATCTCAGTGGTATTAAAAGCGACAAAACTTGGTATTTATCTAAACCTTATCAAATAGGATTTGAAGTTTCGGGAAAAGTTAGCATGGGACTTGGGCAATGACAATCCTAAATAATATTGCAATTAAATAACGGGTTGTCCACAACCGGACTTTATCCTCAGAAACGTAATGCAAGACACACCAATTCCTTTGAGAATCATTTTAATATTATCCAGGCAGTCAGATATTCGTACTGAAATTTTGTATGCATTTCTCGTCTCCCTATGTTTTCGTCGGTTTAATCGTCACTGATTTGATAATATCTGGTTAACAGTTTGTACTGTAAAATGTTTATGAGTTGAATAATATCAAGCAGCCGTGATTCGTAGTATCAGACCGAACTATTAGGAAATAGAAAATTAACACGCATTTTTCAGCGTTACCTTCGTCTACTCATTGCGGTTTACTATTGTGGAAGGAATTAACAGAAAGTAATTTGGAATGAAACTGCATCTTATAATGGGACGAGAGATAAATCAGTTCTTGATCCCCAAAATAATGATCTGTCGGGTTTTCATCACCATGCCATGCGGTAATTAAACAATCGATCGCGTCAATCAGATATTAACTGCGGTCGGTGATGATCGCGGGCGCGCACAGAATGTGACGGGGTCGCAGAGTGAAAGCCATCTCCGGTTACCCCAGGACAAAACCGGCGAAGCAGATGAATCTATAATTCAGAGACGTCGAGATCTAGGCTGTGGGAAACTCGCAGAGGAGTGGCGCGGACAGAAATACCCGTGTTCCTCCGGGGCTTATAAAATATTGCAGAACCGAAGAAGTAAGACCAGACGCCAGGTTGTTGGAGCAATGGAAATGCTACAGTCGGTTACAACATTTGTAATACGCGTACGAATTCTACATTTTTGGGGGGAAAACTGGCTCTCCGGTCGCCATGTTGTAAATTTCCATTTGATATTAAGCTAAGGGCACATGTTCGGTACACAGTCCATTAAACGAAACGATCAGATTTAAAATTATTATCGTTCCCCGGTATCCGTCCTTGTTTCATAAAACTTTAACATTTCTGTACTCTGCATATTTCAGTATAATAGCGTATGAAATCTGCTGTCTACTTCGAAGTGTCTGAGATTCTCACTAGCAGCGAGAATAACTATGGCTGTCTTTCGGGTTGTAGCGCCATGTTACTGTGGTACAAGTCTACCGACGTTTCAAAGGTAACTGGTGCCTCCATCATCAGGACGTCAGTTTGATGGAAGGGCTTTAAAATAAAGGAGAGAGGAGACTAGATTATGCATGTTTTTAACTGTTTTGTCTGAAATTGTTTGTAGAATCCTATCCGGAGACTGCTATTAATTTTACGTAGGAATGTACCTTAACACTGCAGTACATTTTACTAGAATTTCGAATGAAATACCGAACGTGGCGGTAAAATTGTTAGAATTCTGGAGGTCCAGGTTTTAAACATCGGCACGGAGACAGGGAATACTAACTGAAGTTCCTCGTGGGTCGATCTATTCGTCGAAGGCTGATCCGCCACTGGTGACAGGGGAATGCAAATACGTAGAGGAGGGGGGGGGGGGTGTGTGAGTTCCGTCATAAGTGGGACAGACAGTGAATTAAGCGGTCCCTGTGCCGGCCGACGTCTGCAAAGGAGCGTATCCGACGCTTGTAATCTTCTGTCTCCTCCTTGACGCCCTGCACTCAAATGTCTTCGCAGATGTGGGGTGTTGAGGAGAATTTACGGAACCATGAGAGGGGAATAAGGGGGATGTGCACTGAGCATCTCCGTAATTGCAATTCACCAGATGTTATTAGAACGAAGAAATCAATGGAGACAGAGCTCATACAACCACTGAAAAATGTCAACAGGATAACATTAAGGAAGGAGACCATTTGTGAAATGTAGATACAGTTTAAAGGATAATATTAAAATGAAACTAATCATTTATATTATCACTTTATTATTGGCGAGGCTAAGAACTGAGAGGTAGGTAGACAAATATTTTCAGTGAGTTTTTGTCCACGTGATGATTTAGATGTTCATTGACAGAGCGTTGGCTTAAAACAGTTCTGCCCCCCAAATGACAATGATAGTGGCCTGGTACAGTACAACTTATGAAGCCTCAGACTTTGTAGTTTTATCCACGTTCATGCTACTTTCTTATTTTATAACATCTGAACTTCAGTTCTTTGCTGTCGAAGTTTCTCAAAAAGGTCTTTACGTCAGGGCGAGTGACCAAGAGTGGACGACGGACATCACACAACAGGAGACAGCGAGTAAACATAGAAGTTGAATAAATAAAAGGAACGGAAGAAACGGTACGTTTTTGTTTAAGACCGGAGCGAAACGTAGGCCGCCGATCTGCCTTCGTGAATTTTACAGAACTGTTGCAAAGGAACAAAGTTTTTTCCATTCAGTGCAGAAAATTTTGGGGCACAAAGCAGCAGAATGAATGAGACAGTAAAGTTTTTGTGCGCTGGGGGACGGGAATTCACGTGGCGAGCACAAGGTGGGCCGAGAAGTTAACGAAGATGGATCGTGGTGAATCCTGCAATGTCGCACGTCGGTCTCCTCTCTCAGGGCGGGGCGGACAAAACACTTCGATTCCGACAAACTGATTTCATAAATACGACGAAGAAAAGGTCTCTCCGTGATTCGCGGCAATTTATAATAGGATGGTTTCCTCTATAAGAGGGAAAGCAGACGAGTTAAAAATCCGAGCAGACAATTATGACCCTGAGACTGGCGTAATCCATTGTACGTCCTTGTGATTACTTTTCGCGAAACGCTTAAATCTGAAAATGGCGCCACCCAACATTAATACTGGAAACAACACGCATTTCAGATCGCAGTCTATTCTGACGAAGGCCAGTGAGGGCGTTAATGTCCTTGGCTAACGTAACACGCGTTCTGTTAGACGAATAGTTCCTTTTCTCGCCACACAATCATTCGCCTTGGTTGCGATTCCCTGTAAGGTATAAGTAAGCACTAATGCTTCGCGCACCGCGTATATGGGAACAAAAGTCCGAAATCACATACTCAGAAAATCTTAATTCCTCCTTCAGCGTCTATAATACTTATCAATATTCATTGTACACATGATAACTGAAAGGTTAAATTATCTTCAAAATTACGCTGTATCGCATTTAAAATCTTACTAAAAGATACGCTTGTATAACGTGAAACGAACACAGATCGCTGTAGATGCGGGAAATTTTAATTATACTCACGCAGGACAGCGGGCAAAATGTCTTCCCACCGGTCTCCTGTCACAGGCAACGGATGAACTTTTACCTGCAAAGAAAGAGTAATTATGTCAGATAAGTCAATACTTGTACCACGTTATTGACTAGAATCTGAAAAAATATGATGGAAAACACTTCGAAAAAAAAAAACATTATGGTAAGATCAAATCACATTCTTCGAAAATCACCAAAGGGGTCTTATGTGTGCAGGGTTACCGTTCAAGAATACCGAATTTCAAATACAAAAACTTATTGAATATGATCTGATAGACGCACAAGACAGACTATGATTCGCTAACGAGTGCAATATACTTCATTTGTGGCTTGGCTAGGCGTATGTATCTATTAATTCGATTAATTGTCTGATGTTCACTCCAGCGTACTTTTCATCGCAAAAAGAATAACGCAACGCATCTGGATATGCCAGGAAATGGGATCTCACGTTCCCCGAGGCCAGTCCGTCCGTCCGTCGCCGTGGCGACGATAAATCCAGAAGTGCGTCCCCAGCACAAAATCTCAGAACACAACGCAGACGTCTGGCGGCAACACAATCCTTGCCCCAGAAACAGCAACCCGCAGTTCGTGAGCAGCGCCCGATATTTTGACAACTTCCACGTCGACAATTCGGACTAAGCGCCAAACGGATCTCAGGCTTCGTCAGTCCGTACTCAAAACTAGCTGAAATTGAGCCAAAAAAATTTTCGTGAAATTTTTTTCGAAAAGTACTATGTCTGTGTTTGTCGGCGCACAAACCGAATTTCGTGGTAAAGTTCTTAGAACTACTGCTTCGTATTCGGGAGGTCCCTGGTTAAAACCTCGGCCCGGAGACCGGCTAACGTAACTGATGTTTTTCGTGCGTTTCCTCAGTACCTCCAGGTAAATGTCAGAATAGTACCTTAAATTAGGACACGAACGCTTCCTTCCAGATCCTTTCCAATTCACTGTCACCCTCTCATTCGATGCTATATAGTCTAAGCTACTTAAATAGCGTAGTAAAATAGGCTATGAATTATTTAATTAATTATTTACGAGTAGCCATACGAGGGGTTTGAGTTTTAAAATTAATATGTCGCTCCAGAGAAACGTTCTTAATCATTTTATTAAAAAATTTGTTTGGAGTCTGATGTACATTTATTCAGCAGGGTTCCCTCTTTCGACGCTAGCAAATTCGTAGGTTCTTACGAGTACGGTAAGACGTGTGTACTATGAAACAAATAAATAAATTCTTCAGTTGCTGCTCACAAATGCTCATGTGATCACAATTAGCATCGCACAGCGCCGAAAATCTCTTAACTTTCTTTCCAGTCTGTACTCTAGCAGCTATAAACACTGAAGTCTATCGATAGACCTGTTTTCAATGACAATAGTTTATCCTTCAGGAGACTGGGGTCATGATGGCGAGACGCATGGGTGTGGCAAATCCACTTCATGATTGTTGCTATTATTCCTCTTTGTATAAAATTAATGCTCATAGCGCCAAGACTTAAATTGCCTGATTGTAAACGTTTGTAACCTTAAAGACTTTCGATTAGGTAACAGCATTTATAAGTCATTCCTGCGTAAAGAGCGAGGCAATTCCATAGAAACAGTCGCGAAAACGCAGTTGCGTCTAAAACTGACGCCTGTGTTCTTAAGCGGCAGATTCAGCCGCCTCAAAATCGTTTAATGCATCAAGCGATCATTATGTCACACTGTCCGTAAATAATATGAAAGAAAAACGTCGCTGCCTTTCAATCTTTGAACCTCAGCACGAAAAAGGAAATATTACTACAACAGCAACAAAATATCTCCGCAAGGATCAGAATAGTCACGGCCAACGTTCGTCCCGAGGCCAAGCCATTTCTGTGACCTCACCCGGGCGAGTCGTCCGAGAGACGCAGCTTACACTGGACGCAAAATATCCGCGGGCTTGGGCTACGTCACAATAATACGGTAGGAGAACATACTTCCTACAACTAGTGAAATGAATAACACACGCACAAAAGTCTCTGGTAAGGGATTACTGAGGAAACGTCTTAACTATTGAAGTAGGATAACTGATTATTATAGCTGTCTTCTGGGTTGCAGTGCCGTGTAGTCTGGTAGACGTTCACCGACGTTTCGTACTCACAACCGTCAGAACCTCAAATCCTACTTACTGATGTATAATTGACACCCCTGTCTTGGGTATTAGATTGTACAAACACGAATTACCAGGTATTTGCATTGCAAGCCTTGAACCTATGAAAACAGGATAATAAAAGAATCCTTACACGGAGCGTGTGTCGTGGTTTGGTTATGAGGGTCCCGCAACCGACCATGAACCTCATTTAGCAGGTTCTAAAAATACGCAACGTAATCTATCCTGGCGAATAAGGCGTGTTCAGTGCACAGCAAATGCGGCTCCTTGGGGACAGTGCAGTTGTTGCTAGTCCATGAATAATTAGACACGAACGCATGGTAAGGAGTTGTGTCCCTCTTGCAGAAAACGAGACTGGAAATGGATAGTCTAATGGATAACACATATTTCTTTTTCCAAATCTGGTATCTGTGAATTGCCTAATTAACTTTCAATATAATTCAATTCAATTAGAAACCTGTTTCTGCAACAGAATTAATGATACCACTTAACCAAGGTACGACTTCTTTTTAATAAAATGCAAAACGCTTTATTTAAGATTTCTGTGAAGTGTTTTTTTTATTAATCCGACGGCCGAGTTATGTTCATTCCGACCCACAAAACCAAACGCGCCACGTAATTTCGGAACACGCCAAAATACACAGGCAGACCCAGAGGGCACGTTTACTCCGCTCGCTTCGTGCAAAGACTCGGGTTTGCTAATATTCGAAGGTAACACAGCGGTGAAACGGAAGGTGATTATGAATGATACATCAGAGGACGCGGGGAGATATCGTCGTGGCATATTTTAATTTTCTTCTATTGGCGATCTTCGTAGGAAGAACTGAAGGAGACGACAAATATCAGAATCGCGCAACAAAACATCAAAGGAAGAAACTACTTCGAAAAAACTAAGTATAGATGCAAGGATAATATTAAAAATACATTATTTGAGCTTAAGTGAGCGGTCTAGATTGAATTGGGTTAGTAGCTTAGTAGCTGCAATAATGGACTTTCAAGTTGCAGAAGAAAGGGCAATGAACAGCTGAGCTACTGTCACATTTTCAGAGAGTTCTATGACCTATGGAATTTTCTAGTCAAGGCATGAAGACTCCGAGCCTAGAAATTAACCAGAATCAGCCTTCGAACATGCAACAACGACGCCCATCACTGATATAAGTCTGGTCATTTGAACGCATTTTGGTGCAGACTTAAGCAGCGCCCAAACGCGGAGCCTCGTTACGTCAGACACTTAATTACCGAGAATTATTTACAATCTCTTGACTCCTGGCTCAAAATCCGGGAAACTCCGGTTCGTATCTCATTATCAAATACCAGCTATCGATATATATTTGTAATATTACGCAAAGTTTCGTCACAAAATGTCGAACAATATATTAGCAGCCCACGGACACTTCGCCCTTTACAAGTCACTATTCAAAATATTTCTCTTAATTTCTCGCCATAAAACAATCAGTTGATACGGTGTTGATAAATAAATAAATAAATCAGCGACTGTGTGAGTGGCTTGTAGCAAGATCATGTTCTAATTACGTCGTAATGGGGCCAGATTATGGAGGTGTTCGCTCTGCATCCACGGCTGCAACGTGTGGTTTGCCTTGACAGGGTTCGCTCCCGTGTTCGACACCGGATGACGCTCTAATGGCTTCCGTCTGGGTCCTGCATTACTAGCACGTGGTATGGTTCATTTGACCGACCACAGCCCGTCAGGGATTGGACTGATGCATTCGAAGATTATTTAACAACGGTCTATCAGATGCGTAATTAGCGATTATAATTAGAAAGTCACGGCAAATGGCGTAACCACTGCCAGAGAACAGTTTCCATGGCAACGAACAGACAGAACCAACCATACGATGTTTCTTTCTTACAGTAATTACGCAGACAACTTTTAGCACCACAGGTAGCAGGTAATACAACTTCTGTGATGTTATATCGGAACAACGATTCGGATAAACATGCTGTCTTCAGGGATGAAACGGCGATGCTAAAACGTGGAGGGGATTGTGTACAGCGAAGAGTTTAAAAGATTAATTTCTTCGGAATTAATTGTGAAACTAGGACGAACTGACGCAAGTTGAAGTCTACGTAAGTTTAATAAAACTAACTTCCAGGGGAGCTAGAATTATAAGCCCTATGAACAGATCCTAGAGCCCTACACCAGGTATGCATCCCCGTTATGATACGTGTAACATTTAAAAATAATAAGGAGAGCCAGAAATGTTGCTGGCGAAGAAGGTAATCATTTTATCGAACGGAGCGTAACTGAATCACTCAGCTGTAAAACTCAGGTATGACGTGCACCAACCGTAAACCATAAGGTAGTAATTAATATTACGTACATACACATTATCTCGCTGTGATCAATTCGCTGAAGTTTGTACGACCAGATATCCTAAAACACGTTCATATGTTTGTAGAGTCCGTCAGAATGTAGTAACGCCGCTCAGGTTGATTAAATTTTCATTAAATTTAGTATAGTAGTACATGCTAAAACAAATTGGAAGAATCTAATTTTTATTGAAAAAAATATCAACATTGACGATCATGAATAATTTATCTATTACGTAAGAACCTCACGGGATTTCGTATTTTCTCGTCTATCCGTGGAAGACTGTATGCCGGGTAACTACACATGGATTGATAGTGCCCAAGGCAATATTTTAATCCGTGTTTACTGATTCTTGTTACTAGGCTACCGTTTCATGAATAAACAATTATTAAACGGCGCCAGGACTGTTATTATTATTATTTAGTGTTCTGTCTGACGACAGGTCCATATGAACAGGATCCTTCCATCCTTTTCTCGGACTGGGACCTGTTCATATACGTTCTTGGCAGATGATCCAGAAGTGGTTTGCCATTGCCTTCTTCTGTGTGTGAATGGAGTAATTGTTGGGATGCCACGGAGGAAAACTCCGTGTTGCCTAGACCACGGCCTTGCCCAACACAAGTTATAAATTCGGGCACTGTAGGAAATTGAAAAACGTTACATGTCAAATCGCGTCGTTTTCAGAGCATGAATTTAACGACACTGGAGACGTGCGGTCCTGGAATGAACACACGCATTCTTTGCAAAATTATGAATTATTAATAAAGGATTGCGTCAACTTTTGGTTTCCAAATATACAAGGCGCGTATTCTTAATGTCTTCTTGAAGGAACACAAATCAATGCCATTACGTCATGATTCGCGTAAGTTCTGTTGTAGCGTAGCTTTCTCATACGCATTGGGATCGCAGGATCGTATCCTCATGAAGTCGAAATTTCCTTTTCGTCTGTAGAGCCGTCGTGTTGTTACTTTCATTGTAAAACGACATGAAAATGCGTATGAAATGTACTCGACACATGAATTACTAAACTCAGCCTGTAACATACAAGCGGAATGTGACTCCAGAGATAACAGCAGGAATTTCACGATCCAGGATGTTGCACCGCCCACTGTCCACTGAACACGCTTCACGCCCATTGAATTACAGCGAGAGACGGGCGGGCGGGGGCGAGCTATTGTCCTGAATCTAGACACGACGCCGTCAGTTACCATCGCTCCAGTGTCTTAATCGTTGTTTGTGATCACAGCTAAACGAACTCAGCCGGATCTCTCAACAGCCAGAACCAAGTCTTTTAAACGAAACACTTCTGTTTTCGGGGATGCTTCGCGTCAAATGTTAAAAGTTTCCAACGTTTCGGCAAACATCGCAGTTGCTATCTTCAGGGTGGCACTTTAATGTACTTTGACGAAACGTTGGATAACTTTTAACATTCGACGCCGCCCGTCCCCGATGTCTGAACCTCAGGCGCGAAGGCCGAAGGACAAGAACTACGTACCTCAAAGTCATTATATTAAGCTATTAGACTAAAGTGTAAAGACACTGAGGTTAGACATGCAGCACGCAATAGCCAGACGAGAAGTACACGGGAAGGTTTCAGCGGAGTGTGTGAAGAAATGAAACATCTTGAGGGACCCAGGCGATGATGGCAAGAATAATATTAAAACGAATACTAAAGAAATATGGTGCCAGGATTTGGATGTGATTCATCTGGTTAAAGATACGTTCAGTGATGGGCTCTGGTACACCAGATAATGGACCTTCGCGTTCCATATCTTGATCGTCTGAGGGACAAACAGCTTCTCAAGAAAGATTCTGCTAGAACATTTGACGAAAAGCGGAGGTAATGCCAACTGAGCACGTGGTCAAATAGCAGATTTAACGACAAAACACGAAAAATCAGGGCTTCCAAGTAGGCTCAATGGACCAACAGCTCGAGACTTGTCCAATGTGAACCCGACGATACCGTAAGACAACCGATAATTTCGTGTATTTCCTGTCTCTGCTCAGACGAGTGCTGGGACAGCGTCTTGAAACAGACCTGGCCGCCTCCTTCCACATCCTTATCCACTCACAAACATCATCAGGTTTCGTTTAAAAATATTGAAACAACGTCTGGAAACAATATTAAATCCAGTAGATGACTGTCATAGGGGATTTCGCGCCCTGTAATCTATTAAAAGATGAGAGACACGTTTCACAAGTGCTGACTGCTTCCATCATCAGGGCGCAACACTCCAGAGGACAGCCATCTTCGCCGCCGCGCGGACCAAAGGACCAGGCAGCACGCCTAATTTCTGGACAAAAACCCTTTTACGCAAACTTAACACGTAAATTTGCAGTTATATTAAACAGAATTAAATATTTGACGCAAAGGAACGTTGTTAATTTTAATTTGTATTTTTATAATATTCTTTTATGATACAAATCATCATTCCTTTACACTTTGAATCTAAACAGTTACACGTGGCCTCCACGAGAATGCTGTTCAAGCCGGGTCTCACGAAAATAGGACAATTAGTGTCCATAACTCCATTATACGTAACCAAATTAGGGAAAGGGGAAACAGACAAGCACCTCGTTAATGGGGCGCCTTCTTAGTCTATAACTTCGACACAAACTACTTGCATTAATTACACTGAATTCTTCTACGTTCTATGATAACGAGACACAGACTTGTTACTGTCCTGTGTGTGAAACCTGTACCGAGCGCTCGACTTCAATAAATAAGTGAAATAGTCCTTGTTCGGGCTCGATACGCAACGCGATTATGCTTTGTTTCACAGCCCCCACGTCAAGGATACATGCAACAGACAGCCGACAGGCGTAACGCGTAGCTACTTCTCTATAAACATAATAAAATTACGTTTCTTTAAAGCAATAAGAGTGTAAATTATAAATTTTAATAGCAACTTCATGTGGGTTAGTCTCCTTCACCTTGAAATATTCACAAAGGTGCAAAATTAAAGTCTTGTCCTTGCTAATGACTAATAACAACGAAAATTGGTAGATTCAAATTACTAGGTTTTCATGTAAGGCGCTGGTTGTATCTGTTCGATTTTAATCGAGATTGAAGTGTCAACAGATTTTGGTATAAAATTTCGTGAAAATAATGTCAGTGTTCTCTAGTTACTATTTGCGTACAGACGGACGGTCAGAGAGATTTTTAAGTGGGGGCTTCGCAGGGCTGTTCGTAGCATACGCAAGAAGTGATGTAACTGCAATTATGTCCACTAGGAGCTCAACTGCTGACATGACGATAAAATGGTAACCAAGCCCCAGAAGGCGTGTCGATTAGTTTTCATTAAACAAATATTTTAAACCGCTCACATTATTTTTGTACACCCTGTACAGATAAAATATCTATTTTTATTAGTGCGGATCATATTGATTAAAACTAATACAACGAAACATATTCACGGTGGCATGCGTAAGAAAGTAGTTCAGAATAGTGTACGAAAAACAGAGTTAGAACTTATTTACAACGTTCAGAATGTTAATTCAGAAAAATGCAGCCCTAATGCAAAAGTGCATTAGGGCGATAAACACTGGCTTCAGTCACAAATTCCCAACAAATCATTAAACATTTAATGCAGTGAAGATAAACGTGGTGGTACAGTGTTCTTCGGACGCTTTGGAAGAGAAGAGTTTTAATTTCATGGTCAAACATCGCAGGCGCCTCGGAAACATCCCTTAATTTCAGCGCCGTGCTCGCAAATTGGCGACCGTTGCCGTTCTAATAGGGCGCCTTGTTGGCTCTCCAGCGTCACCACTAGAGTTAAACCCTTGGGGGCGAGTGGGGGGAGGGGGTTAAATCAGTGTAGAAACTAAATCTCACCCTCACCCTCACCTTAGGGTGGCTCCCACCAACTACGATTCAGAAGTCTCAAAGTTCGCCCAAAGTGCCTAATCGAATTGTTTCCGGAAAGTTCTCGATTTCGGAAGGCGTTAATAATGATAAAATATTTAATTCTTTTCAAGTAAATAATTGGCGTTTGTTCTTAGAATCACAGAAAATCCATCTCCAGTTAAATAGTTGTAATTACATTGAAATTTTTCTGCGTTATTAATGAAAACGTTCGTGACCAAACGCGGGACCTTTCAAATACCATGCTTGTTCACTGGCCACTAGACGTCCGTGTTGATCACTATAACGACAACCAGTCACTTTAAGACAGCAGAAGAGCCAACTCCCGAAACGTCGTATATCAAACGTTCCTCACACAAAGTACGACGTTCAACATTGTATTTCTGTGGTAGTTTATCTTATAATGGACCATCCTTTTCACTGGAATTCACATACAGGTTGCTTATTATGAAAAAAAAATATTTTATATAATTTTTTAGTCGTGTCTAAAGTGGTAAATTTAACTTTTTCAAGCGCAGTGACAAATATTTGTAACACTTTACGTGACAATCAGCGATCGCTTCCTTCAACATCATTCATCAGCATTGACCTATAGAACGGGAGAGTGTTGTGTTTTCTTCGCGGTTCGGACTGAATTCTTAAATATTACTTAGAATCAATCTTCACCATCCAGCAATTTAACATATCGTTCTTGTGTACAACAGCAAACTGAATAAATCTTAGTAAATGATTACGTAAACCTTGGATCTTTAGAAACGGAGCTTCAATGTAGAAGTACTGCCTAGCATGGATTAGGCACAGCGATGCGTGCACCTAGCAAAACCTGCTATTACCAGAACCACCATCCAGCCGTCTTCGTCAGAGTCATCCAAATGACGTAATCCTAATGTCCAGACACACGGCGATCATTACCAGCACAACGTCAGTGTGCGAAGCGAACGAGGACCGGCAGTCACTCACTTAACAGAACTCACGGCATTGAACACGTGTAATTGGACGTCTTCACTAAACACTAGACGCATCTCGGCTCAGCCAGGCGCCATCTTGATTGCGTATTTCTGACTATTTTTCATAACGAGGCTTTATCGCTTGCTTGGCGCGAGAGATGAATCATCAAACGAATCACAAAGACGGCGATTATCAAAAGAACCATAATGAAAATGGCCCTGAAGATGGCTGTCCCAAACCGAAACGTGTCTCCATGCGAAATAAAACAGAAGTGATGTGGTAATAATAATAACCAAATAACAACCAGATATTATAATCCGAAACAAAAATGGGACTTGTCTCTTAATCGATATAGCAATACCAAATGACAGATATGTAATTAAGAAGGAAACGAAGAAGATCTTGAAACAGAAGGACCTTCTCATTGAAATACAGCGAATGTGGAAAGTTAAAGCAAAAGTAATTCCAATAATTATACGAGCAACTGGAACTGTCTCCAAGTCACTCAGAAAATATTTGAGGAACATTCCGGGCGAACACGACGTCAGGGAACTTCAGAGGACCGCCATTTTGGGATCTTCATACATCATTCGAAAGACGCTGTCGTAAAATGTTTTAGTCATCTCTAACAATAAAACTATATAATACATGTAACACGTATTAAAAACAAAATGTATTTCGGAAATAGGTACTGCACTTTGTACCTCAGGGTCAAAGTTTGTCTCGTGTGCACAGAAGAAAATACCCTATAAAATGGTGAATAGATGGGATGATAATCATTATTATTATTGTTTATTGTTTTTCTCCACATTCTCCCCTCCTTCTCCTTCTTCTTCTTGGTCTTGCTTTCACCATTGCTTTTCCCGCTGCCTCCGCTACTAACGTCTTCGTCCGGTCAACAAATTACTGACAGAAAGTTTATTGCAAACGCAATGAATAAGTAAGTTGCTTTAGACCTGTTTGTGATTTGCATTGTATTGGCAGAATCCAGTGAGGGATTCAGAGAGCATCCGAAGTCTCAGGCAGCCCCTTTTATCCCTTGATACGTCCGCTCTCCAGGCTGAAGTTTCCGTTCCCTTCCGGCTGCTAAGGGATTCCTCCCTCAACAGCAGTTTGTTTCTAATTTCGGTCCAATTTGCCTCCTCCTTCCCTTTCTTGGGGGATTCTGCCTTGTACATCCGGACATCCGGAGATTGGAGAATAAGTGAGTAGAGGCGTCGGGACGCTGGTTGCAGTGGCGGAGGCCACCGGTAGCCCTCTCCCCGACGGGTTGAGGATAATGGCGTAAGATGCACCGTGGAACAAGTTTCTTCTCGGAAAGTTGGCAATCGCACAGGCGGTCAAGAAATCCGAAACTTTTATGGGACCAGAAGATTTATTACCGTGTTCAAAACAAACACCTAACCTAACCTAATATAATCTAATCTAACCTAACCTAACCTAACCCAACCTAACCTAATCTAACCTAACCTAACCCAACCTAACGTAATCTAACCTAACATAACCTAACCTAACCCAACCCAACCTAACCTAACCTAATATAATCCAATCTAACCTAACCTAACCTAACCCAACCTAACCTAATCTAACCTAACCTAACCTAACCTAACCCAACCCAACCTAACCTAACCTAATATAATCTAATCTAACCTAACCTAACCCAACCTAACCTAATCTAACCTAACCCAACCCAACCTAACCTAATCTAACCCAACCCAACCTAACCTAACCTAACCCAACCCAACCTAACCTAATCTAATCTAATCTAACCTAACCCAACCTAACCTAACCTAATCTAACCTAACCTAACCTAACCTAATCTAAGCTAACCTAACCTGTCCTGAGGACGGTGAATACAGTAAAGACCACGTCACACTCTCCTTACCCTAACATTTATTTTAATATTATCCTCTCGTCAACGCCCATTTTTCGTAAGTAGTCTATTCGATTCACGTTTTCCGACTAAAATTTTGTACGCATTTATCCTCTTTCCAGATGTCCGAAGTGTTTCGCCACCTTGAATTTGGCGCAGGGTACAACTGTGAAGCTCTTCGTTAACACTCGCAAAGGGGCTCTCCCGTTCCTTCGACGTCTTTAGCGAAACGTGGGCAAAGAAAATTATCGTGCAGGTTCATAATCCATTCACAGATCCACCGGGCACAGAACAGTTATCCCACATCGCCGCAATGGAGGGGAGGCATGTAAATATTTAAGTCCGGATATGCCAGGGGCTCTAATAATGAGGCATGCAATATTAACTGATGGCTAAGCACGGCCTCAAAATGAGCCACAGTTGATCTATAAAACGTATATGAGTATTTCTGTCATCAGAATACACTCTAATGCTGTGGCTACGGCGTACAAACACGCCTTATTTTAAAAGTGCTACACGATTCAACCACTGCTATATGAACACATCACACACGCATAATGTTTACACGACTTTCATTAATGAACTGCTGGTACCACAAACATAACAGGAAGGAGACAGTGCGCGCCCTCTACCAAGTCGTTAAGTGAACTACTGACGAGCAAGATGGAGCTACGACCCAGTTGCGTCTTGATTAAAAATCTTTTAACCTGTAACAGCCTTGTTCCCGCGAAGATTCTTGAAAAATAAAATAATTCCGTCAGTACCACCAACGTATGACCAGAACCTGTAGAAACTGTAAATTAACACAGTGGGACACTCACTGTCCTTTCCCGGGGGTAAAGCATGGCCGAGGCGTGAAGCTAACGACTCACCCCCCATCTATTGCCGAGGATGAGAACGTGTAGGAGCTATATATCACCTCTTCCCCTAAGCGCCTACATGGCGCGTAGCGGTACAGATTTTACAGCTGATAAAGATATTTCACAAACTTTCCAAAGATCCATTACAGTTCTCGAATGATCCATATCTGAGTTTGGAGACGTACACAAAAAGTGTATAAATATATAAAAATTAGCTGCCGCGTTGAAAGCTTAAATTGGGGGCTGGAATTAAATATTTTCCGTACGTTTCAGTATAACGGAGCCTTTAGTCAATGAAATACTACGACAGTTTCATTTGCTGTGATAAGGGCGGAAGCTCCGTGACTTTAAAGCGTGGACAAAGTCAAAACGAGACGCCAAGTTTCGCTTTCATACAGAAACAATAACGCGACGGACAATTCTGTGGGTCGCACTTGTCTTATTGCAGACGACGAGACTAATGTCACATTAAAAACGAAAGGGACACCTGGTATCTGAAGAAAGTACTTATCATGAGATGATAATGTTGAGTCATATTGTGTTGAATATATACTTGTTCAATTTTATCAGTCTAATCACAATAAAATATTATTATTAAATATTAAAATATTATTACAATTAACATTTAAATATTTAAAATCACAATAAAATATTGTTGTTAAATATTAAAATATTATTACAATTAACATTTAAATATTTAAAATCACAATAAAATATTATTATTAAATATTAAAATATTATTACAATTAAAATTTAAATATTTAAAATCACAATAAAATATTATTATTAAATATTAAAATAGTATTACAATTAACATTTAAATATTTAAAATCACAATAAAATATTATTATTAAATATTAAAATATTATTACAATTAACATTTAAATATTTAAAATCACAATAAAATATTATTGTTAAATATTAAAATATTATTACAATTAACATTTAAATATTTAAAATCACAATAAAATATTATTATTAAATATTAAAATATTATTACAATTAAAATTTAAATATTTAAAATCACAATAAAATATTATTATTAAATATTAAAATATTATTACAATTAAAATTTAAATATTTAAAATCACAATAAAATATTATTATTAAATATTAAAATATTATTACAATTAACATTTAAATATTTAAAATCACAATAAAATATTATTGTTAAATATTAAAATATTATTACAATTAACATTTAAATATTTAAAATATATTTTAGACTGATAAAATTGAACAAGTATGAACAAGTAAAGTACTTATCGTAAACAAGCAAGGAGCCAGTCGGGAGCGCACGGACCACATATTCCTCTTAATAAAAGTCCTTTTTACGCATCAAAGGAGAAATGGAAGAAAGGACTTCTCCCTTAAGGACCGACTGATTTCTGTGCGTCATCTCCTTCCGGTTTTAACAGCTTGTCTCTTGCCGTGTGCGATCAAGTGTGACCATGGCCCATACGTTACATTATTATTTCGGGTATATATATATATATATATATATATATATATATATATATATATATACATCCACACGTGGAAGATTGAAAGTTTCCAGTTTAATAAAAGTTATGTCCGTGCACATTTACTGTTCCTATTTGTTCCACTCAATGAACAAGGATTTGCTGATATATTACGAGTTTCTTTTGAAAGTCCGTCGGTAAAGATACGAATTTCAGAAGTTTCAATGCCTTCAGGCCATTTCTCAATTTCTGCGTACACTGTAGATCAATAGCTCCTGCTACCAACATTCCGATACTGAAAAACTTTCTAGTTTCTGTACTGAGCCACATAAAAATAAAGGAACATGTTCTTAAATCCTTACTGTTTGTCCCTTACAAGAACAAATCAGCCAGGGTTATTGTCAAAAATTAGAAAAGCCGGGAATATCATCTACATAATTCCATTAAATTTCAAGTAATCCAGATGGATTTTGTTACTAAAGATTATAATCTATTCTAATAAGAATAAATTCACAGAGCAAATTGTTAATGCACAGTCTGATATGATTTTAGAAGTCACGAATTTCGTACAACATCTACGTCATGGAATAGCATTTCGAAACATCGCTCCAATCCCAGTCATGTTTTATGCTATGCGAGAAGATACCAGAAGCGATAATCTCACTGCGACGCCTACCAAAACCTAACCTCTCAAAATATGTGTAGGATTTAGGTTAAACACGCACACATTACAAGTAGTGGAGCATGCATACATAACTTCATGGCTAAAATTGGATATCGACTATGAAGTGATTATTGGACTATAATGGAAAAGAATGGTTATATATATATATATATGCACCACTATTTAGAGGTGGCTTAAACCAGATAATCGTTAATGTTAGTCCATTTATACCTGACAGAATTCTATTACAATATTCACATTACGGCAACCACACTCGGTAGAAACAGACTATAACTGAACCACACTTGCAGCATGCCATGGTCTGACCTTGAGCTACAGCGTTATCAGTGTTCTCAATCAAACAATGAAAATATTCCAATACAGTGGAACCTCCAAATAACGCGGGTTTCAGGGGACAGGTTCAGTGCCAGCGTTATAAGCTAGCCGCGTTGTATTTGAAATGGACATTCATCTAATATAAAACATATGTAATCGTACCAGGGGACATAATCACAGCCGCGCTATAACGAGGGGCGGTATATCGAGGTTCCACTGTATTTCCTTTATTTGTTGGATTTATTCGTGGCTCGCATGATAACATCAAAGTGACGTCACAAAAAAACTAAATGAATTATTTTCACAGATAATGTAAAATTATAATTAATTTCATTACATCGCTTATTTTACATAATATTTCATTTTGCTCGTTACATGATCATCAAAGCTCAATTTCGTGTCATTATGTACCTTATTCATGTCGTTTCCTTATGTGTCCCTTACCGAATAAATTTCTCTTCAAAACTTGGCAGCGATTACGTACTTCAAGTGTATCAGCTACCAACTGAAAAGCTTCCAACAGCATATCGCCTTTATATCACTTCTTCAGAGTATTCTAATTCAAGATTCCACACGCAGTGCACAATTAGCCTTCGAATATCCACCATTGGTATTTTAATAGCGTGTGATATACCACATGACCCCTGAAAAAGACGCCTCGAAGTGTTAACCAGCCTTTTCGGATACAGTAGATTCCAGTTAATTGGTCCATCGGTTAACCCGGGCAGCCGTTTATTTGGGATAAATCTTAAAAGAACAAATCTTTTTAACTCTTTACGTGGAACTTCGCATAATTGGGCCAAAGTGTTCTAGTCCCGATGTGTCCCAATTAAACCGGAATCCACTGCACTTACTCGCAGCGGGGTTTACGAATCTTGTAAAGAAACAGTAAGATTGGGATGAAATACAGGCATCCATGAAAGAAAGTGGATTGCAAAACGCCTTTTCAGTTATGGGTTTCGTAAGACTCTCACTGTAAACAGCGACTACTATTTGATCTTTTTAATGTTGAAGTACAATGTTTTCTTTGCGGTCCGGACTGAATTATTTCGACGAGCTCGGACTTCAAATGGGTTTAAATGACGCCTTATAATCTGCAACCCGCTGCCCGTAATCTACTATCCTTACATTATTTGTGACCGTGCATATGCAAAGTCTGTCCCTTGACCTCCGCATTGTATGGGTCCACGGCATCGTTATTTCTGAGTATCTTAATCCTAATGGGTCGACTCAGAAAATCTGCGTAATGAGAAATGTACGTTTCGTTTCAACTAAGATTTGCTGAGCTGTATCTTAATGGTAGCGAAAGTTGTTTCACAAGAATTACTCGATCTACGTAATATTTATATTTAAACACAGGAGAACGTGACATCTGTAAAAACCGGATAGAATTTACGATCCACTTCTACAGAGGCAAGAGTAAAGGACACACATGTACCACAAACAACGTCTGCTCGTAACTTAGTATGCAGTCTCACGCATCCAAAGTGCAATACAACTCGAAAACTATAAATATACGACATCCTTAAATTCTGAGAAAGTGTGCAGAGCGCAACACATTTTCACTTTTCTCTATAATCGACTGAAACCAGTCTGGAGTCGAAGCAGCGTAATTTAATCGCCATGTTGCCTTCTGAAGGCCGAATAGAGGAGGAAACAAAACTTTCCCGACTGTCAATGTTCCCAGGCAGTGCACGTTCGTCCTTACGTTAAAAGTAGGTTGAATACAAGACAAAGCGTTTGTAGGTGCTACGAAAATTGGACTGTTCTACGCTGTTCGCATGAGAAGAAATCTGAGCAGTCTTCCTGCATTCGACTGGAATTTTTAATTCCGATATTGACCTTGAGTCAGTGCGATGATGTAAACGAGAAAGGGGGTGCTAAATTAGAGCGATATTTTAAAAATTTTGTTGGCACTGGGCAGGCTACATAAGAGGCATTCAATGTAACATAGAATTTGGTTAAAAACTTAACAAAGTGTCATACGACCGTGAAGAATCACTGCAGGCGTGGTAGAAGTGACCGGTCGCAGGACCTTCCGGGTGCATCCTCACTTCCAGCTAGCAGTCCGACATTCAAACAGACAGCCCTAACGGCAGCTGTCATCTGCATTATTCGCTTATTTGAAAGCGTTCCACAAATTTTTACACTGATGTTTCACCGAGCGAAACCTCAGGTCACGTGAGTAATACGCATTTCAAAATTCAGTTCCTACCTTGAAGGACATACAACGCCTCGCCATTACAAAGATGAAATTCTGTTAAAGAAACTAATCGCTCTTCATCTGAGAATCACGCAAAACCCACAAAGCGACTCCGTGAGCAAAATGGAAGAGTTGACGAATGTCACAACAGATGACAAATATAATTGCCCGGTGGTTTAGAGGTTCATATTTTATGCAACATTTCAAAATTTGCTTTCATTGTAATACGTACTTTCCAAGAGAAGGAGACAATGGAAAAGAAAACATCTGAAGTTCAGGTGACGATTTACAGAATTCAATCATACATCTATACCTTCTGAAGAATAAGCATCACTGTCGCCGTGTGTCAAGATTATTTATTATTATTTATTTATTTAGTGTTCTGTCAGACGACAGGTCCATATGAACAGGATCCTTCCATCCTTTCTCGGACTGGGACCTGTTCATATACGTTCTTGGCAGATGATCCAGAAGTGGTTTGCCATTGCCTTCTTCTGTGTGTGTGTGAATGGAGTAATTGTTGGGATGCCACGGAGGAAAACTCCGTGTTGCCTAGACCACGGCCTTGCCCAACACAAGTTATAAATTCGAACCCGAGACCCCAGGATTACAAGGCCAGCGTTCTAACCGCTAGACCACCGTGGCGGTTTTGTGCCAAGATTATGCAGCGTCAAATGGGGCTAGAACATTGTGTAAGATAAGCTGTGAAGGGAGGCGGACGACGTAGTCAGGGCTTGTGCGAAGACATTATCCCGGAAACTGGGTGGAATGGGTGCAGGGAAAGTCTCCGGATATCCAGGAGTATCAAAATTCATCACGCAGAGCGGACAAACCAGACGGGAAAGCGAAATGTACCCGCCTTTTCCTACCCCTACGACCTGCCACAGCCCATTCTGTTCCGAAGGGTCATTTTCGTGTGACACAAAGTCACGACACCGTGGTCACGACATCGAATTCCAACGACATTTGCCACCGTGAAACCTCAGAAGGTCCGATGCCGCGACATCGGGATCACTGTCACGATTTCTGTGTCACGGAATCGAACTGAGTTACGACGAAGTGTCTCACTTCTTCGCCGGGGTGAAATCCAAATGTCGCATTGTCACGACAAGGCAGCAAGGGCCGGTTCGCCGCACGTGAACGGTTGTGTTTCACTCTCTCAGGGTGTTTTTCGTGTGCGGGGATAATGGAACACCCTCGCTGTCTCAAAATAATTAATTTTTTTAGTGGAATATAAAAAAAGTCCATGCTTATAAGGACAAAGTTCATCCGGACTTCAAATACGGACTCGTTTGGACAGGAAATTCCGCGAACATCACGTCTTCTACCCACAAATGTCATGACATAATTACACGTGAAAACTCTCGCAAAAGAAACAGAAATCACACTATAATGACGGCAAATGTCACAACTTTAAAATCACATTAAAATGATCCTAAAAAGTTTCATACAAACAACAGACTCTGTATGATTAGACCATGATATTTTCCTCAGTAACCCCTATTGATTACACAACATCATGACGTGTAAACGTATGTCACCAACACTTACAGGAGTAGATCCGAATTTTTCAGCTAACGTAGATACCAATTTAACGCCATTTTATAAATGTAAATACGTAAGTGTCATTTACAAACGCAAAGACGATCCGATTCATGTCTTAATTTCTGTGAAAGTTCCATTCTCTTCAAGTGAGGCTATAAAATCCCCCCCAAAAGCCGAATACGTCTCGTCAATGACCTGTTGGATGCTTTCTGAACCCCCACAGTACATGCCAGTAAAAACCAATCACGAACAACTGAAACAAGCTGTCTTTTAGTTTCAAGTTCTGCATCTCTTTTGTTTTTGTTTCTTGTTTCTTCCCTAGGCGACAGACAAGGCTTCCTCTTCTCTGCTTCTCCCACACAAAAGTGGCCTAGAATAACAATAGAATGGAGTGTCATTGTCTTCTAATACCCTGGAGTGCGCAGAGAGAAAAGTCTTGGGAGCGTGGAGCACCCTTGACCTCTGACGCTACTACCAAAACAGCCCAGAAGTGTCTTCTTCACTTGTACAGCTCACGAGTGTACTTCAGTGCAGGCAGATACAGGCTGTTTGCTAAAGTTCGACGCCTACGTCGCACGTGACAGGCATTTCCCAGAAGGGAACATGGCCTCAGTCGAAGCTTCGCGCAGTCACATGGCACATTTAATGGAACTCGGAATTAATGTAATGCCAACTGCAGGTGATTAACGATTACATTCATGTAACATGGACGTCCTTATGTATTTTTTTATTTCATGCATATAAATTATGTAATTACAGACAAACAAAGCAAAATTGAAAACTCCTCGCTTCATCTGAAACGTTTGCAGTTGGTGGAAAGAATCACCACTGAATTATCGTGCACCCTGCCGTATTATTCGATGATAATTTTCCTTGATCTCAGTTTGTTCATAGTCGATCAGGTTTTGGTCCATTTGAATTCGTTAAATGTAGTAAACGTTTAGTTTCATACAGACAATTTACTTTCTTCTTGTTTACGTCAAAAGCAGCGTATTCTACGAAGGCCTAGGTCCAGAAAGTTCATGAACCGTGGATTCATAATCTTCCAACCGGACGAACAAACAAACGATAACCCAACTGTAAAGGGGAGAAATCATGTCGTGCATTCAGACTTTGTTTGTATTAACATTCCCAGCAACATCTGAAGATTCGACGAGATTTTTGACCTGAATTTTCCGTCTGAAATGTAATAAAAATAATTGTAAAAATAAATGACACAAGAGAATTTTATACATTTTGGAGCGAGGTTTCCGCATGTCTTGGCATGCGAACATCGTCATATGAAACTCTGTACACTATTACGAATTCAACACGCAGTTCTCCCTTCCACACGTGGTCAGAAGTTTAAACCCTGAACTTTGCTCTCCACAAGTTAGGCAACGATTTCACTATCGCAAACTTTTATTACAGGATTGAGTCCAAAACTGTAGCAAACAAGCTCGTAACAAACTCAAACGGTTGGGCTGCAGTAATAATTACGGAAATGGCTACGCGAAATGAGTAAAGTTTCATAATTGTTCAGTTTTACAATAATTTTGAACTATTAGTGGCATGTGAAATAAGCAGAGAGCTATTTGCGCAAGGTATGTACGTGAATTATCTAACGTAACATCAGAAACCACATTTCCGAGAATGGAATCTACTTACATTAAATTAATTATTAAACAAACTTTGCGAAATCCACAGCTTTCCTTACACATACTAAATAATGAGTAAAACATTTAAATTACAGTGTTATAAACTTCAACAAATGATCACACGTTTTCATAAATATAATTTCAGAGAATATAATTTTATAATTGAGGATAAAAGTCCTGTTTTTCTGTGTCCTATCCGGAGACGTAAAGATTAAAATATATTTTATATCTTAATTGCGTCATGTTTGTGTTTATTAATACAATAATTTATTTACCGTCTATACACAAACTTAAAAATGTTGTTAAAATTACTTAAAATTATAACATTTTTTCATTAGATACTAGATCTTGTTACATTTTATATTGACGACATGTTTCGATGTGTATTACACCATCATCAGGTCAATCAATTTTACTTGTATTACGTTATATTACGGTAATAACTCTTTAAATTTGTAAATTATTATATTTCCTATGTCAATATCCAAAATCATGATTTGAAAATTAATTTTACAGATATAAAACATCCAAGCACAACATTTAAAGGAAGAGACTTAAAAATCAAACAAATCAATATACGCAAAGCAAGATGTGCAACAGTTTTTAAAATTGATAGACCTGATGATGGTGTAATACACATCGAAACATGTCGTCAATTTAAAATGTAACAAGATCTAGTATCTAATGAAAAAATGTTATAATTTTAAGTAATTTTAACAACATTTTTAAGTTTGTGTATAGACGGTAAATAAATTATTGTATTAAAATATATGTACCGATTGATTTTGTATTCGTGTGGAACGTGACGCCTCACGCTGAGTGAAGAACAAGGTGCTGATGAAACTGTTTCGACCTTAAACAGCTAGTGTTCAGGAACCGATAAAGAAAGCGTGCAATGAGGCACTTCGCAGTTTTTATTCAGAATCAAATAACATTTGGGAGACCAGAAAACGTCGAAGGAGATAACAGTACAATACGTTTTGTTATACAAAGCTGTGAATTGGGCTCAACTATCTCACGACATGGTCCGTTTTCGGACTGTCGTGAATGATGTTAATTTTTTCAGCACGTAAGTAATCCTGAGGTCCTACGGAAGAATCCTCTTCGTCAGACGTCGGTTCGAGGGCTTTTCTTCTGCACTGAATGATTTAAACATCTTGAAAACAGCTGGTAACTACAAATCTACTGTCCTTGTCTAATACATGGAAACACCGAAATTCGTCAAATTTAATCTTTAGTTACCTGTCGTTTGGTAATGAATGCCTCTTGTGGAATGTACTGACCACCTGAGGTTTTAAATAAAAATAAAGAAATTAAAATAATCTAGTTCCCCTATTCATAATGGGAGCCAATTCCATTTTGATTATCACTCAAAATGTTCCCTTGAAACGCTCGTGATCACTTACAACCAACTGCAAATTACACACAAAATAACAACTTTTCACAAAATCTCACGTGCACTGATTAAATTTCGCGTCCTTACGAATAATCCTTATTCATCCCGTCGAGGACAAGGACGAACAACTGTCTCTTCTTATCAAGGGAAGAGAGTTTCTTTACCGCCAGCCTCTAAGATGGACTCGGAGTCCAAGACGTCAGTTGCGAAGAACCAGAATTGAAAATCGTATTTCTGAGATTCCACGGTCCTACAGATTGTGGGCGAGGCAGAGAGGACGAACATATAATCCCTGTATATCAGAGACAAACAACAGAACAACAGACAGCGTTACAGCGTAGCAGGTGGTCTCTTTGATTGACACTGCGGTCGCTTTGTAAATCTTGAACTGAAACTTGACTCGTCTTGTCAGTGGTCCGCACATCTGCCTAACAAAGCAAGCAGCTGACGGAACACCCAGCCAACACACAGATTAATCTCATTTAATTAGTTGCTACTGGTTAAGACAAGCGGCCCGTGGCCCGGAATGTTTGGAGGCTTGCCCAGGACAGTGTAGCCGAAGTGGTGATTCTTTGCAGTCGTCCACGGCATCGCATTGTCATGTAGGATTAAAAGCTGCTAATATCAAGACGAACACTTCACTACTGAGCTACTCTACTTCAGAGATCACTAGTGGCACAACTGTGAACTATACACAAAACGTACGCTGAAGTCCAGTTAATGAGCAACAGTTCAGTTCATACTCCTTACGAAGGTTTGGTTCGTAGAAGAAACGAAGACACCACTCTGCTCTAAAGGCACCATCGCTTTCTCCTAATTAGACAAGGTAGCATCAATTATAATTTAATATTTGTAGAATTTAGTAAACTGTTTATATAAAAAATGTGTCATGACACCTGGCATTCTTAACTAGCAAACATATTCAGATCACATGTGTAAGTATTTTGTAATCTATCTTCACATAAAACTGTCACAATCCGAACCTCAATAACCCGCCAGTTATCGCCCAGCTATTTATAGCAATCCAATAGAATATTAAATACTAGAGTAGAGTTGTACATATTTAACGATTTTTCACCACACAAAAATTTTGGGTCTCAAATTATGTGGCATTAGAACCACTCCTGTGTCAGTCTGCAGCATTGGCCTTAAGAAATTTACCGAACAGCTTCAAGGCAGGATTACATCCAGTTCATGAGCAAAATCCACCTAACTGGTTCAATATTTGTGATTTAAGGCCCGCCAACACTCCTGACTGAGTGATAAACACACAGACACGTACAGACGCACGGACGTGAAATCATACGCCACACCTGGATTCGAACTCGCAGTCCGCAAATCAGTCAGCCTCAATACAAACAAGAAGGAGATCATTAGAGCATCATATAAAGATCAACGAACATGAAATAGAAGTGGTGCAAAGATTCTAATACCTGGGATATTACCACTGATAAAATTCCATGGAATAGATAAGAAAGTAAGAATCACATTATAGATGGTATTCAAAGGAAGTGTTGGAGGAAGATGACCAGTTGGAAGACCCAGGAACAGATGGGAGGATGCAATTCAGTCACGTGTTTCAGCTCCGTGACATTCCGCTGGAAGAAGAATTGTAACCTTGGTAACGCAATATTGGATTACTCTAATCGTTAAGACTTAATTGTAACACTTTACAATTAGCGTTTGGCTTGCAATTTATCACTTCCGTTTACAGACCCCCCTTTCCCCGTTATCTGGGCGTCGCGTGATAAATGAGACCTGTTGTATCCGGTTCATACTGACACGTGCGCACCACAGCATCGCTCGTACTGAACACGTGTCGTGCAGTGAAGTGGCCTTCTCTCGCGTTAGGGGACAACCGGCTTGTTCCCTCTTCAAAGTCGCGGGCTGAGCTCTTATCACTCACTCCTGATCCGTATCTGGGAGGTCCCTGGGTAGAACGTTTGTCCGGATACCGGATTTTCTGAAATCTTCGTGTTTTACAACAAAATTCTAAAGTATCGTGAGCTATATTTGGATGTAGTCCATTGAAGAGTTTGCAGCAACGTGAGGCCTCCTGCTCACAGATCCACTGTGAAATTACGTTTGTTCTTTACGTCAGAAGTTCTACTGTTTGCATTTTACGTAACCTGTTAAGACGAGCACTGCCCTCTATTAACGACTCTGCGAACCATACTCTGTCTATTGCAACAGGGATCAGCACTTCAGGACCTAGGGCAGCAATGATAATTATCCACCCACGATAATGTGTTAAGATTCTACGACGATCTGTCAAAAGTTCCAAGCAAACAATTTGGCGTAGTATATTCTGACGTCATGATGTCAGGCCACACATTTAACCTGCCATCCTTTGGAACTCTGCAACGTAACTCGCCATCGGAGAACTGACCTGGTGAACCCTGCTTTTCCAAGATATCGAGCAAAGTGTCCGTGTGATTATGATACATCCAGGGTTCATAGAACTGACCATTCCCTGGCGAATTACGTCATTAAGGTAGAATAGTTGTTTACAAGTGAGATGGAATAAACAGGCTGTCATGTCAGTCGTGTTGCCGCTCAGCCAGGGGCATATGCACAGCTATTTGCATAGCGACCAGGTGCACCACGCGTTTCATTGACAAACTGCATCCTATGCATTACATAGACAGACGATGCACATTTCCACAAGGAAGCGTCAACTTCCAGTTGTAACTTTACGTTCGACACGTTTGCTCTGTTAGATTTAAGAACGTGCATCATCCACCATCTTGAATTGGTAATACTGTACAATAAATAGGAAATCAGAGTGTAGGTGGAAACCAGCATTCGACAGAACTTCCTGTAAGAATGTATCATGGGACAATGATTGAAAATGTATAGGGCGGATTCAGTACGAAATTAAGCCTTTTCATAGAACACGTCTACGTGAAAACACGTGAGCTGAGCAAAAATTTTGATTAGTGTTCATACAAAAAGTGAAATAAGGTTTCAGAGACCTCTGTTAATTGCGAAAAAGACTAAGATACTAACACTTAACGCAGTTTACAAAAGACAAGCGCATGAAAACGCTAAAATCTGGCACAAAAAAGACAGAAACGAATTCAACATTCAAGAAACTTCAGAGCTTTGTCAGTTAAAAAACCCCGAATTTTTTCAGTCCTTGGAAACAAGAAAGATCACAGAATGACCGAGGGCTATAACGGCGCTTTCAACCAATTTAACATCACCGACACCAAACCCACTTGAACCGAGGGGTAAAACTGCAGCTGGGAATTAAATCAGTTCAGCAATCCAAACTGGATCAAGATTACAAAACAGATTTGAGCAGCAGCAGGGAATCCGCTAAGCTCAGGCCCACACCAAGAAACGCTATCACATTTACATTCTACCCAGGTGAGTCGGTCCTAGACGTCATAGCATGGCGCGTCCTAAAGTGGACAGCCGACGATGGGTAGTCCTTACGTTTAAGAGTTCGGTGGGGGGGTTTAAAGACCTCGCAGAAACATATAAATAAGGACATCTTCTAACAGTCAACTTTAAATTGGATGTTAAAGGCACGCGTTGCGCGGATGTGGAGTGTATTAAAGTACCTGAGGGCAGATATAATGGCGACCTTTTATATTGAACGTAATAAAACTTGGGACGCTAACATGACAGAAGAGTTCTTGACGTAACCAACAGCTGTATCAGTCGCTCAAAGCAGACCAGTTCAAGAGACGAGTCGCTCACTGTCCTTCAACTGCAATGACCAACACTCGATACCAGTGGAAACATAGACGTAACCAACCAATGCAGGTTCAGGTGTCGAATTAAGAAAAGTCGATCGAGACTAATAGTGAGATTCGCAGACCTGATTCCAGGGTAATTAAATGCAAAGCCATAATACAGAATCCAATATTCATACAAATGGCCGCCTTTAACATTACAGAACACGCTGAAACCCAAAGCTCGATACTATCCTGAGCCGGCTTAATCTAATCCACACCATAACATCAACAGATAAGGATGAAAAATTAACGTCTAAGCCGACGGCCGTATTAACCGAGTCTTGCTTCATTTAACGGCGGTATCTCAACGTCCTGTATTATGTAACGTCGAATGCCAGGATGAATCGTGAACAGTGAATTGAAGATAAATGAAAGGGAGCGGTCATATTTTAGAGCGCTATACCATAATTAGGGCTGAGAAAGAACACGAAATTGTCTGTGAGGATAAGCGGTCTCCTTGCCGAGGTTTGAAACCCTGAACTCCAGAATACGAACGAGGACAGCCGATCTCCCAGCCCGAGTGCTTTGTGGAGCGGCACCCCCCCCCCCCACACACACACACTGGATCTTGGAAGAGCGGGTTGCATAGAATTAACATCGGCGCACATGTCTCTTATATATATCGAAGTGGAATTAGTTGCAGTAGTGTAATGGATGATGGGCGGGGCATGTAGCGCGCATGGATGGGACAAGAGTTGTGCACCGAGTACTGGTTGGGAAGCCTGAGGGGAAGAGACCGCTGGGGAGACCTAGACGTAGATGGGAGGATAATCTCAGGCGGGATCTGGAGGTAGGAGTTGAAGGAGACAGGGTCCGGTGGAGGGCTTTGGTTAATTCGGTGACGAACCTCCGGGTTCTGTAAGCCAACTAGTTGGTTAGTTAGTGTAATGGATAAGAAACACGTCTAGTTTAAAACAGGAACACAGAGGAAGATCTTTTGCAGTGTGACTGAGAAGGAACGCGGAAGTGTTTAGAGGCAATGCGCGCACTTGAATAGGAAGAATTTCACTGAGGCGGAAGACTCAATGGATCGGACAGGGGCCTTACGGAATGGTTTATCGAGAGTAACAGGTAAACCTCGACTGGGCGAGAGACGCAGTTTGCGATAAAGCAAAACACTTTATACGATTACACCCGACAACGTTGAGGCTCCCGAGATAAAAGATAAGACAACTTGGATGTTTGGCCACTTTGATCTTCATTCTAACAAAAAAATGGAACTGATACTTAGTTATTTCTCTCTTTAATTCCCTTTGTTTTATTCTTTGTTTTATTCTTTCTTTGGATCTTCAATTCTTTCTGCCAAAAATTCCTTTCAAGTTAAGTTCTTTACTTCCTTAAGTCTGTCATTTCTTACTTTTATAATTAATCTCAGCTTTTTCTCTCCTCCTAAGAGTCGACCCCTGACGAAACGCCACGCTTCTCGGCGTGCGCAGAAAACAAAGCCGGTTCGCAAACAGCAATTGAATTCCAGGGGCCCACATGTCTTGTGGAGCGAGAAATGGCCGACGTGGGTATGAAACTCTATCAGTTGTTACCAGTGTAATGACTTCGACGCTGTGTTCCGTTTTTCTTCTCGATGCCCGAACCAAAGTGCTGTCAGCGGGGCAACGAGAATCGACTCATCGATCTGAGTCGTTGAGAGCTTTCTTGTGTTATTCTTCTCCTTACACCTTTCTTTTTCCTTTCTCTTGGGATTAAAGCGCTACCAAAATACATCTCCCCTTATTTTATCGAGAAGGAAGGAATCTCAATTATCTTTAACTTGTACTCATGTACCAATATCAGAATATCAATCACACTTTTCTAAAAAAGGGCGGGGGTATTACATTTCATTACGTGTTTCCAAAAGTCACTTCGCCGACAAAACTTCGCAAGCGAACGTAACTACCGCATTGTCCTCATTCGAAAAGCGTATTCAGGACTTCATAATCTGCCTCACGTACTCTAACAAATAACAATAAGTTCTGTCTACCTTCACCTCGAGAGTCGTACCTAAGACGATAACAGTATTTCATTTAGCAACAGAAGAAAAGAAAACCTTGATATTATGGAACCAGTAGCTCAATACTGTGTTCACAAGAACCCGCCACTGATACCTATCCTGAGCCAGATGAATCCGGCATAAACATTCCCAAACTATTTAATTAAGATCGGTATTAATATTATCCTCCAATCTACGACTACGTCTTCCATATGTCTTGAACATTCCAGTCGTGTACGATGAGTTGTTATATTCCAGTCACATTTCCAAGCTAGAGCCACCCCTTGTCGGCTGTCGGCGACTGCTTATTAAGTATGTATCCCCATGAGATGATATGATTGCACTTAGGATATTACATTTGAGTTTATATGGATTATACACCTGAAGATGGTTCATTTAGAACTGAAACATGTAGTGTAAAAGATGATGCTCTAATGTAAATCGAACATTTCGATAGAGAGCATCATTTTAATATATTTTAAATATTTAAATGTTAATTGTAATATTTTAATATTTAATAATAATATTTTATTGTGATTAGACTGATAAAATTGAACAAGTATATGTATCCCCAGCTGATCTCCATAACTAGAGAACGTCCCCCCCACCGGTGACATGACTTTGGATTTGTTTGGCCATAAAGTTTAGAAAAGACATTGAACCTAAGCCTTAAAATCTGTAATTATTGTGGATAATTTGCAAGGTACTCTAATCAATAAAATTGGTTACGTTGTTAATAAAGTAGTTCACTCCTCTGAAGGCTTCACTCGCCACAAAATTTCAGTGCCTTCGTAAACCAAATGTCATCTTTCACGTCAGAATTGCTAAGCCCGAAAGAACTTAACGTGTATCCTCTAACCACCACACAGCAGTAATGAAAACACCTGGCGTTAATGAAGTTAACTTGTGTTATAATTTCAGCTGCATAACTCAAGTTGCAGGGTACAAACTACGACTCGCCCTCCACATTCATGAATATGCAAATTTTAATCTTCATTTTCGTTACAGTGGTAAAAGGAACAATAACAAAGTAATTAATATTTATTAAATGGTCAGGACAAACTGCACAGGCATACTGCATTATTAATTCCATATGTTTAAATTTGTTCTTTTATGTTTCCAGGAAAGAACACCCTCACGCCAAGCGTTGAGCTTCCAGGGGGTGGAAAAATTTCGCTATTTTGTAAAAGAGACGCGGATTATCAAACGTTCACTTTGTAGTTACGGTGGCTTCCTGCTCAACAGGCGTAAAAGGGGATCACGGTAGGCAAATAACACCTTTCCGTCAGAGAGGCACGTCGGCTCTTATCAGCAACATAAATTCATGGCGTTGAATGATACAGTACTCTGATCTTGAAAAATGGGTCTATAAGAACGTGAAACTAAGTGGTCATTACATAGCCATGCGGCATCCCGACACTCAGCTGGATGCAATGGTAAAAACAAATAAATACTTCATTCATGATGATCGGCACTTCGGTCGAGATACGAACCAGTACCTCCGGAATAAAAGCCTAATGGTTATTATTCTACTTATAGAAATAATAGCACGTAACGAAGGGTTATGTATCACACTGAAAATACTCACGAATCTTAGAGGTCGGAGATAAATCAAGGTCATGTCACAGGCACATCAATGTAAGTCACGGGGTTTTCCGAATAGGGGGCTTTTAAATTTCAAGGTCATTCGAAGGTTATTTTTTCAAACGCAAATTTCAGCCGACCTGTAGGAATCTGAGTGACAATACTCATGTCACTCTCAGGTCACAGACAGGTCATCTTCATGACATGGTAACGACAAATTTAGTCCAAGGGTTTGCCGGATAGAGGCCTTTGAAATTTTGAAGGTCATTCGAAAGTCAATTTTTCTAAGCCACATTTCTATCGATCTGTAGGAATCTGAGTGACAACACTCGCGTCACTCTCAGGTCACAGACAGTTCATCTTCATGACATGGTAACGACAAATTTAGTCCAAGGGTTTGCCGGATAGAGGCCTTTGAAATTTTGAAGGTAATTTGAAAGTCAATTTTTCTAAGCCACATTTCTGCCTATCTGTAGGAATCTGAGTGACAAACACTCGTGTCAGTTTGAGGTCACGTACAGGTCAGTGTCATGTCAAGTTCACGACAATCAGTCGTAGGGCTTACCTAATAGATTCCTTTGAAATTTTCAAGGTCATGGAAGTTAATTTTTTAAAACGCATATTTCTGCCGATCTGCAGGGATCTTTGTGACCATATTCATGTCTCTTTTAGGTCACAGATAGATCAGTGACATGTCAAGGTCTCGACAAAATCAGTCCAATGGTTTGCCTAATAGAGGGCTCTGAATTTTTCAAGGACATTCTACAGTCATTTTTCGAAATGCATATTCCTGCCGATCTGTAAGAACCTTATTGACCATATTTATGTCAGTCTGAGGTCATGGATAAGTCATTTCAAGATCACAAGATCAGTACAAGGTTTTGAGGAATGTTGGCCGAACGTCGTGTTCGAGTTTCGTATTCGGGTTGAAATCTCGGACCGGAGACCGTCTACTCTCACTGAGGTTTATCGTGGTTTTCTTCAGATCCTCGAGGCAGATACCTGGATAGTACCTTAAATTGAGCCACGACCTCTTCCATCCACATCCTTTTCGATTCACTATTCACTGCCGTCCTCTCATTCGACGCTATATTGTCTGAGCTACTGAAAAGTGTCTTTAAATAAACAAAGGAAGAGAACAAAAGTAAACATTGTGGAAGGAAAACAGACAACGAAAGCAAGAAAGGAATATGGGATAAGCTACGAGTTTGAATGAAGACAAGCCGAAATGCTGAAAGAATTAAACATACAAGGGAGGAGAGAAGAAATAATGTAAAAAAACGGACGACCGATAAAGTTGCCTTGTTCTTCAATTATCATTTCCTCCTCAAAGAGTTTTCAACCCCAGGACCCTTGCAGTACAGTAAGTTTTAATATGGCCGAGTGGCCTCAAGTGCGAACCGGAAGTATCTACGCAGAACTTCGGCCGGAGGCACACGAACATCCGAAGTGGACAGTCACTACCCACCGCATTATTTTAGCCCGAGAAACTTGGGGGCGGAACAGGCGAAACAAAGGACCCTGGGGTCCTTCAAGGGACCAAACACTCGAGTATCAGAAAATGTCAACCAACGCCACATCGAGTCTTCTTTCATTATTTGAAGCGTGTATCTTGTTACTGTTTTTTAACTGGTTACATTTTACAAACACAGCCGTTAAAAGTTACTGCAAACGTCAACGCAGTGATCGCGCGGACAGTGAGACATACCTACTTCATTACGAATTTTAATATAATTTTCATGTGAATTCGTATTTGGCGCTTGTGTTGTTGTAAAAATACTTATAAACCTTGATACACACATCGTCCTGGTGATGGAGGCAGTGTTCATGCCCGAAACTTCCGTAAATTTCTATCGGACTGCAGTCGAATTATTTTGAGATGTAATTGAATTTCAAACCAAGGAGAAAATAAAAATGTAAATTTGCTAATTTCTGGTATTCATTTCTTCTACAGTTCTTTCCCTTCTCATACAGTTCTTAAATTATTACTGGTGGTTTTATAATAAAATTATAATTATTATTATTTTATTATTACAGGCCTACTGGCCTGAGCCTGCCCACAGACAGACGCAACCCGAACAATTTTATGCCGACGCATTCACCGATGTTCCACTAGATGCCACTAGTACCGAGCTCTGTGATTGTCATCGACCTGCGTTGAACCCAGTTCGGAGCATTTATGTTTGCACAGTGATTTCCATTATGATGCATAATCAATCTCTGGATTGTAATTATCTATGAGGATGCTCAAAAGACAATCGCTCACAGCACGGATGCCTCGGGAACAGTTGTAATTCAGCAAACGAATCAGCGAAGCGAATGAATGGTCAAACATGTCTGTTTCTGCCAGTTCTACCAACAACGTTAATTAAACAGAGGCCTATGTGTGTCACTATCTATAATAAACCCATAATTACTTATCATTTCGAAGCTCATGAGGGACTATCGTTAAAGAATAAGAAAGCTCGTGTACGGCATAATTCAATTCAATTCAATTCTTTATTTGTCAGTGTGCTGAATCAACAGCGAGAAGGCTAATTAAAGAAACAGCACAGAGATATAAGCAAAATTAAAACAGATTGTAAAAAAAATACGTAGTTTGAAGAAAGAAAATATACAAAGGCAACTTTGCTGAAAACATCGCCATCGTCATAATATAAACAATTCAATTAGACAAAGTCACGTTAAAAGGTGAACGAAACTTGAAAAATAAAAACAAACAAAGAAAATGCAAAATCAAGAAATTTTTGTAATTAGGATGACAACTCATAGTCAAGGCTGCGTGGAGGGACTGAAATAAAAATTACACTGCAAACAAAAGTGACTGTTTTTCGTTATTTTCATAAAATACATAAAACGAACACATAATAGTGAGTCCGTATATTTCGATCTATCAATAAAACCTGACTGTTGGATTGTTAATATATCTTTATATTCATCCACGGTCAATAGATTAAAAATATCAAAACAGGGCGATTGGAAAGGACGTTTCGTCCTCTCCATGTGTAAAAAAAATGGCCTGCGGGGGACACGGATAGAGAGTTAGCCTAGCTCCGTCTGCCTTAATCCAACAGGATGCTTTCACCTACCTCCGGCATTTTTTACACCTGAAGAAGTAGGACGAATAGCCCCTCGAAACGTTAAGTATTGATAATTTTAATCTACTGAAGTTAGGCGAGGTCCTAGATTAAGAAATCAAAAGCAGGTGAGAGACGTACACTGATACACGTTCGTCAGACAACCTCAACGCCACATAGACCCGTTATCATTCACGGCGTAGTAACACCTTTCGCCGCGTTCATTACGCAAACTGTACAACGCGATCAAATTAGGGTGACGTCTGCCTGTCTTTGAACACCCCGGGTCGTGGAGGCGTGTAGTATTTTAGGTGGCTACAGACGTTTCGGAGTAACATCTCGCTTCCGACTTCATTTTTTCGTACGCGTAATAGCTGTGATACCCGAGCGGAATTACAGTAAATATTGTACTGATCGTCTACACCGCATATAATTTTGGTTCGTATCGATTAAATATAAATCGTACAATGCATCTGCCTCAAATCGAATATCATCGATCAACGCAGAAACGGTTCATCCTACAAAACATTTATATTTAGTGGAATCATAAAATGTGTGCTTCTTATTGTCATATATAACTTTTAATTAAATTATTTTATCGGTCGATACACTTTAAATAAGTAAAATAAAGACGACAGCAGTGGTAAGTGATTTTTAGACGAGGATGGAAAATAAAATAAATTAATAAACAGAGTTTCGGAGCTCAAGAAATTGTCTCTGAAACAAAGTTAAAGCAGAATTCAATAACGCGACGTCGGATAAAGGCACCGTCTCGTGTGTTTATAAAATAACTTCTTTTTTTTTATACCTTGATGTCCGCGTCTGGAGCGTTCCCTGCGCGTACCGAATCGCTCGCCTGTCACTTGCTAACTTCCCAAAACCTCCTTCACCCTTCTATCCTCAAAGGATGTCATCGACGCCCTGAAGATACACTTTCTTTTATAAACGGAAAACAATCACGCATGCGGCTAAATCAAGTTCTCTCACAAAATTCCCTTTACACTTTATTCGTTTACGTTGGCACAACCTGCATAGTACACAGTCCAGTTTAGCTCGGAACCCACTTCCTAGCACGCGACCCCCAATGTTCTGCGTTGTCCCGGTAGTTCGCTCGCTGCCACGACGGGTTTCACGCCAAGTTGGACAATCCACGTAACAACACGCTAATATCAACCCCATAGTGAATGACCTAACGAGAAAAGCTAAGAGAAGTCCGAACTTCAAGAATCGAACCGAAAGCAAACCTTTACGTCACTTTTACGCGACCTTCTATCGGGTACAGCCACCTACATAGTGTAAGGAACACGACACGGAACTACAAAGAAGACCTCAGAAACAGGGTCATGGAAGGGGGGGAGTAGTCACTTCGCGTTCCAGCAGCAGGCAGACAAACGACAATACAATCTTATTACGAAGCATCTCGCACAAACCTCAGAATGGCAGGGCTCCCGAAATACATCTCAGACGCAGTCACTTTAATGAAAAGACACTCGCCCGAGTCTTGCCGTATGCATCTTACAAATTCGGTATGTTTACAGAACATATTTCAAAACTTGTTACTTAATTGTAAGGAACAAAGGCGGAGTCTCCTTTAATTTCTGTTCGAAAAACTTACACACAATAACGAACGGTTACTGTCAAACATTTAATAGGCTTCAATTGACGTTCAAACTCTACTTTCAATCGTTCCCGGTTCGAATCCGAGTAAGCATTTCCACAGCAAGGTACAGCTTGCACTCAAGCAAGGAAGTGACCACATTAACGGTAGCCCACGTAAGATAATTTCCCTGTGCATATGTTGATTATTTACCACAAGTTTTAATTTGCGTCCAATATTGCAAAATACAGCGTACCTGCCTACCCACGTACATTTATCCTTCTATATACGTAGGCCTATCGCCACGGTGGTCTAGCGGTTAGAACGCTGGCCTTGTAATCCTGGGGTCTCGGGTTCGATTCCCGGCGGTGCCCGAATTTATAACTTGTGTTGGGCAAGGCCGTGGTCTAGGCAACACGGAGTTTTCCTCCGTGGCATCCCAACAATTACTCCATTCACACACAGAAGAAGGCAATGGCAAACCACTTCTGGATCATCTGCCAAGAACGTATATGAACAGGTCCCAGTCCGAGAAAAGGATGGAAGGATCCTGTTCATATGGACCTGTCGTCAGACAGAACACTAAATAATAATAAGATGAGGTGGTCTAGCGGTTAGAACGCTGGCCTTGTAATCCTGGGGTCTCGGGTTCGATTCCCGGCGGTGCCCGAATTTATAACTTGTGTTGGGCAAGGCCGTGGTCTAGGCAACACGGAGTTTTCCTCCGTGGCATCCCAACAATTACTCCATTCACACACAGAAGAAGGCAATGGCAAACCACTTCTGGATCATCTGCCAAGAACGTATATGAACAGGTCCCAGTCCGAGAAAAGGATGGAAGGATCCTGTTCATATGGACCTGTCGTCAGACAGAACACTAAATAATAATAAGATGAGGTGGTCTAGCGGTTAGAACGCTGGCCTTGTAATCCTGGGGTCTCGGGTTCGATTCCCGGCGGTGCCCGAATTTATAACTTGTGTTGGGCAAGGCCGTGGTCTAGGCAACACGGAGTTTTCCTCCGTGGCATCCCAACAATTACTCCATTCACACACAGAACAAGGCAATGGCAAACCACTTCTGGATCATCTGCCAAGAACGTATATGAACAGGTCCCAGTCCGAGAAGAGAAAAGGATGGAAGGATCCTGTTCATATGGACCTGTCGTCAGACAGAACACTAAATAAAAATATAGACCTATCATACGCTTAGCATTATTTAAACAAAACAAGTAGGTTTATAATGAATAAAACAAGCATTGACACTTTGCACATATTTACGTCACGTTCGTATTAATTTCGATAACTGTGCCTCAGCGGATAAAAAACAATATTCTGCGTTGATAAAGAGACAAAGTTGACGCCTAGCAGGGATTAAAGAGTCTGCCTTGTGTTTCTGCTGACTGGTGAAATTTTAAAACGTACTGAACATAACATTATGATATGGAGGTGAAGTATTATATACTATTTAAATTCACTGATAAAATTGTTCTCGATTCTAAGAAATTATCGACCGCGCGTGTCCTTTGTTCACATTTTAACGTTCTTTAATCAGGATGTCCACGATAACCTAGCACACATTTATACGGACGTAAACAAACCTGAGCGACAACGCTGTCCTTTAACTTTCCATCTCCTTGCAGCAAATAACGTGACTGTCGTGTACCACGCAAAGACGGAAAGTCAGCCCTGAGGACGCGATATCGAATTTCTATTGAAAACTCCCAACCTCTTTGCATAATAATCGTTCCTGTTTAGATCCTGGTATCGCCATGGAGTATGGAAGGTTATTGAATTTCTGCTCTATAAGGCCAGAGGGGGCATCCACCCCCCCCCCCCTCCGCCTCGATGGCGTCTCGTTCAATCTCAGACATCCTTCGACATCACGGGAACAGCGTTTGGAAAACATAGCCGAGTACTTTTACGCCACTGCACTTAAGAAGAGAGCTGTTTAACAAGTTCTGAAAATAATGACCACCAATCCTTGCATACATAAATTTAATTAAGAGCATTCTCTGCGTAAAAAATGAGACACTTGGGGTTTTCGCAGCTGTACCACGTCTACCAACATACAGCAATAAAAAAAATCATCCGTACGTTACAGCTAAGGAACTGAATCAGCTTATATAACAGAACACGTGGGTATTTAATACATTAACTGGACTCTACATTTAAGAAACTAACAGAGAGCTTCAACTTCGTAATCAGCAGGATCATTGATCCACACAAAAGGCAATGATCTTAGCTCCGTGTCCCATGAAATTATGTTGCCGGTGGTGCATGCCCGTGATAGGTTAGCTCAGCTCAGCTCAGCTTGTTGTTCCACTCTGTAAGATTTGCTGTGTCACTGAATTAACTTAGCCTGACCTAACCTAACCTGACGCATCGTAACGAAGGACACGTCACTTTATAACAGAAATGAAGTGCGCGTGGGGATTTAAGGCGCGTCGTGTCTCCTTTGCCACATAAAATCCGTACTCGTTTCCCGCAAGACCAATCGGGCGGCGGTCGCCCCAAACCCACAGCGAACAGATTCGACGCTTCGACTACGTCTCCACCCCCCACACCCCCTCACTCACTCCTTATCTGTTTCGTGTCTCACTGTACCTTGTAGATGGGGAGGGGGGGGGGGACGCGGAATGCGGCAGACAGTGAAGGAGAGAACCAGGGGGACGGGAGACTCAATTATATTCAGTTCGCTGGAATGGAAATCATTTTATTTCGTCTTCTTGAAAAAAGAAGTAGGTCCTTTCCAGGCTTTTCATCCTTGATCTACTGCAACAGAAAAAATACTTCCATACTTTCCTCCGAGTTTCGATCCACAATTTTCATTCTGTTCTTATGTTTCATTTTCCTTTCTCCTTTTATCTGCTGGCACATTATATATATATATATATATATATATATATATATATATTGAAGTTACCAACCACTCCAAAGAACACATCGAGTTACAAGTGGGAATTTCGACCAGGACGTCAGTGATTTTTCTCGTTCTGTATCGAAGTTACAGTTTCCAGAAGTTCACGGAATTTATATCCTGTTTCGCAAAAGACAGCCCATTCAAGTTCAGTCTTCCCTAGAATAGACTTTGAAACGAATGTGAGGTTATGTGGGTTTTCCGCAGTGCGTAAGACGTAATATTTACGTTTAATACGCTTTGAGCTGGATTAAGTCATGTTCTTAAATAGGAACTACGCTTCCTTTCAAGGCTCATCGGAATAATGGAAGACATTCAACATATCGAATGAACGTGTAAGCTTATAAAAGGCCTACATTAATCAATTCATATATTTTCACTTATAATGTTCAAATATTCTGACTTTAAGTATAGATTTACCCTGGAATCTAATGACTAAACATGAACGTATTTTATTTCCCCCCCATGTTTATTACTCGACCAATTTCGTAGGATTTGATGTTTTCACGGTGGTACTTCTTCTGGGTTGTTGCGCCGTGTAGGTGGACACTACCAGATTACACGGCGCAACAACCCGGAAGACACCAATCTCTTGACCGATTTCCTTTCAAGCAACTGTCATCAGCATCGTCACAGGCCAGTTCTAATCTTCATGTTTCTTGATCTTTCCTAGCAAAGTTGAAACGAAGAGTTTCTGCAGTGACGGAAAACTGTTAACCAGACAAAATACGGTCGATTCGTTCGGTACAGGATGATCGGGAAATGTGTCCCTGAACTCCTTAAGGCAAGTTACGTAAGAACGAGACGCCGGGTAGCGTTCTAAAACAAACACTCGTTGCACCTGTGAAAAAGACATCCTTGCACTTCGACTGTTGAATGACGCACGGGCTCTTGTATAGTCACAGTGACAGTGTGTTTCTTAATCCAGTCATCAATACCTATTTTAATCTGGGTTGTGTGTATTTTCGATCATCCGGTACTTATGGCTGCTTATAAGATTTTAGGAACAATGTTCCTGGTATCATAAAAGTGCAATTATCTCCTTCACGAAGGTCTTCGTTGTGTTTAAGTAGGAATCTGCTTGCAGCGGCAACAGGTTATCAACTGACTGCAATACGTCGTGCGTTCTTATGTAGTTCGCTAACTTAATCACCTCGAATTCGAGAACAGTTTTCGAAGATTACTCTATTTATTTTACTGTGAATAAGGTAGTATATTTGCGTCATATTGTGAATTTATTTAATATCTTCCGTCAAATCACAATTTTAATAAGATAATAAAATATAAAATATTTAAAATATCATTTCACGTTCCGCATCGAATGATCGATTTACAAATTGGAACGTCTCTTACGACATGTTTCGGTTATATTTAACCGTCCTCAGGACGTGAAATGATATTTTAAATATTTTATATTTTATTATCTTATTAAAATTGTGATTTGACGGAAAATATTAAATATTAATCTACTGTGAATGTAAAGTCCCTTATCCGCAACGTAAATATTTAGCAGAATAAACGGAAATGTGCCTTAATTTTTATTCCAGTGCAATGTCAGCTTCGATTCAATCGTGGTTGCAACACCACAATTTAGAAATTTACTCAAGCTCAGAACCTTCACACAAAACAGTAATCGACAAACAGGCAAACCTATCAAAAGAAAATATCGCACTTCGGACTAAATTCATGAGTGGCCTATAGGCCGTCTCCTAACTTATGGTTCTGATCGAGGTATCGAAACATTGCGTTCTCGATTATCTGACCCACAGTCAGCTTCTCAATAAGAACTCTGCTCCATATAGCCACGGTCCTAGCCTCAAACCAAGTTTCGTGAAAATCGGTCAAGAAGTTCAAATGCTATTCAGAGTGTAGAGAACATACACTTGGTATGACACCAAATAACAGACAACGGCCCATAAGTTGTACAAAGAGCTAACATCGCCATCTGTTCAAAAATATAATCCTGAAACAGAAAGATTCACCAAATGGAATCACATTTGAGTTTTAAGTTCGTAGATATTTTACACCTGATGATGGTTTTATAAAAACTGAAACATGTTGTGTAAAATGTTCCAAAATGTAAATCGATCAATCGATATGGAACATCAATGATATTTTATTATCTTAATTATAAGAAATTTTAAATATTGTGATAAGACGGATTAAAATAATTAACTGTTTTGGGTCACTATTTCGAAATAACACAACCAGGACCGAGCAGGTGTGCGACGGGGCCCTGGTCTAGGAACTAAATTGCGAATGCTTCGATAATATGGCCAAGTGTTGACAAAGGATTACATCAATTTATTCCATTATATCCGGCACAATGCTAACTATCTCTTGTACACGGTTTCAATGTGCAGGCAATAATTGTACAGGCTCAATCAGAGTATTATAATAATTTATTACGATTACACATTAACTCTCCAGTAATGTTAGACGCGATGGCTGTGTGTGTGATATTAACAACATTCGATATAGTCATTAATCAGTAGTCTAAGCATAGATAGAAGAATATTGGCAAAGAAAATCTTACAACAACAATTTAAATGTTTCTGAGGAAAATTGCGTAAGTCAAAAATTAACCTCATTGTAAAATTAAAAAAAAAATCCCAGCATCTCAACCAATGAAAGTTTATCGAACATTTTTTATTTTGAATCAATGCATGTATTTGTGTTGAAACAAGGGGATTTTTTTAACAGTGATGTAGGTAGTTTATTTTCACAGAAATAATAGAAAAATAAATCAACGTGATCTGCCTTTCGCAAAAGAAATGCAGATGCAATCAACACGCCATCGTACGTCTACACAACCGGATGTAACCTCACTGCAGACTGATTACAACTTCTGCTTCGTACTCCAGAGGTCCCCGGATCAAATCGCGGCCTGAAGAGGTTTTCGAGGATTTCCTCAGTCCCTTTAGACGAATTCCGGGTTTAGAATCATAAATTAGGCCATGCCCAGGATCGTTTCACGTCTTTTCGTATCCGTGATCCATTAATCATCCCATCATCCTACGCTGTGCAGTCTGAGTTAGATGTTAAGCGCTGGTGATTTGGAATTGCAGCATTTTCATAATGAGTAATACGAAAATCCATCAATCAGCGTCTATTATACAACTTCGTAAAGAGAGCCACGAAACTTTTATCGAGATACAACCAGCTCTTATTAGAACCATCGTCAAATCACAAATAATAATTACGAAACACATTTGAATGTTTTAATCTTATTCCGTGAGGTTTACTGACGTGGAAGAATTATATAACAAGCTGCCGTGTTTTTGAGAACAGTCTCACAGGACGTTTACTCGGGGTAAGTTACAAACCACGAGCGTTACCACAGCAACTATGCCAATTTATTCAGTATGAGCTTGTTGTAGTGAAGTTGTTCCCCCATTGGCTCTTACATGCACACAACATTAAACACAGACTACGCTGCCTTATTAACACCCCGTTCCAAAGGCTTTATCCATGCAAAATCAAAGTGCGTGGTTATCTTTTCTCACACAGGGCTCTGATATTAATTATCTCAAGCAAAATTATATTGAATTTAATAACAATATTGAATCTGTATATTAACAAATTTTCCTTAGTGTTTTTCAAGTTTTCCTTCTAGTCTCTCGAATAAACTGCAAGGAATTCTAATCTGTTTAGTTCCTCAGCCCTTAATCTTATAAGAAATTGTATGTGAAATGAAGTGAGTTGGTAGAAAAACTTTGTATTTCGATTCAAGAGAAAATCTACCACCACAGTTTGAGAACAATGTTACGAAAAGAGTGACCTATATGCCGGATTTTAAGTACTAAAGAACGTGACATCACACAACCGCCATTTATATGGACTGCGGTTAAATGTTTTAAATGCCAAACGGATCGCTTCATGCATTAACCGTATACGATTATACAGTGACGAAATATTTGTGTACATAAATCGCGTTTTGTTTTCATATTACATAATCTCCTAGCAGTCGCCAGGCAGACAGAACGGAAGGAAACTGAGAAAGCAATATCAGGGTTATTATTTATATATTTATTTAGTGTTCTGTCTGACGACAGGTCCATATGAACAGGATCCTTCCATCCTTTTCTCGGACTGGGACCTGTTCATATACGTTCTTGGCAGATGATCCAGAAGTGGTTTGCCATTGCCTTCTTCTGTGTGTGAATGGAGTAATTGTTGGGATGCCACGGAGGAAAACTCCGTGTTGCCTAGACCACGGCCTTGCCCAAGACAAGTTATAAATTCGGGCACCGCCGGGAATCGAACCCGAGACCCCAGGATTACAAGGCCAGGGTATAGGAGAAAATATAAAGTGGCTGATGTTATTATTTATTCCAGCCAATTAAAAGGTGTAATGCTAACCTAAGCCACGTGTCTACTACGCGACTCATTACAGAAGGACCAATCGTCTTTCGGACTTTGCATCAAACAACTTTATTCCGCGTCAGTGGCCGACAGGCTGTATCTGAACGTCATTCGCTTCAACTGAACGTGTTCACCATCCGTAACAAATTCTCCTGCACGATAAACTTTATTACGTGTTACGTTCAACTTCGCCATTTCAATACGAACTTCGGCGTAACTGGACACTAAGCGGTAATGTTGAAACGCAATAGGAAATTTAAGGCAGGAACTTGACTTCCAGACCGGTGGTCACAATTAAGCAACATCTGTAGCCCAACAACGGGAGACGATTCTTCTTTCCATACGTGATTCCGAAGCTGGCGTCTACAGCAAACCAAGCGAAATCGTTATAATGCAACTCGGGCAGCACGTGGAAAGGGGAATAAAATATGATAAAAGAGAAGCCCGTTTCGGTCACTACACGTAGTTTCAAAATCATATGACCACGTTCTTCCGGAGTATACGACACGCATCTGCCATGGCCCCACATAAAACAATTCCCATGAAACAAACACAAACACAGCCTCAAATCACGGCCAATTCGTATTTGTTTGTCAACACATAATTGCCTCGAACATCTAAAATTCCTCAAACGATAAAAAATAATTTGTAGTTTAGATGCGTCATGTTTGTGTTGAAATTCAGTATATATTTATTTATTATTTCAGTCTATACACAAACTTAATTTTTAAAATGTTGTTGTTAAAATTAAAATTAAAATTTAGCGCTGAAATGTAACGTCGTAATAACGATGAAAAGCGCTAAATTTTAATTTTAATTTTAAAAACAACATTTTAAAAATTAAGTTTGTGTATAGACTGAAAATAATAAATAAATATATAATAAAAAGTAATCTTGAACAATTTTTAAATGTGATTTCATAACGCCGGTCCCGCACTGTTTCTGCTCGTTTTCGTACATTATATTCAATTTAAATAATCCTCGTCTGCTTTGCTCAGTTTTTCCCGGCTGGAGTTCGGTGAACAACTTTGGCTTCAGGGGCGAGTTCCATAGAACGTTCGAAGTCAGTCATCGTTTCGAAAAGCATCGCAGCCTGTTCTATGCAAGTCTTCCGAAAACCCCCAACTAATAAACACTCGCCCTGAAGATGGCAATTGATATAGTTGGCGAAACGTTGGACAAGTTTCAACATTCAACGGGGCTCATCCCCCCCGAAAGCCAAAGTTTGATTTTTGTGTTTCTCGTTCGTGAAACTATGAAATCAGGAGACGTTAAATAAAACACTAAACACTAATGTGTTCGCATCAACATGTACGTACACACGTCACGCGAACACATTTCTTTACTCATTCAGGATGAAGGGCGGCTGAGGAACACGGGTAACAGGAAATTGAAGGAACAAACTGACAAGATCGATTCGACAAGCCACGAAATGTCACCCCGAACGGAACTTTTGCTGCTGACTAAAATCATTCGAGGCGTTACTGACGAATTCTGAGACGTGCTAAACGACGTTTGTACTAAACCTTTACACTTTACGGAACACGAAAAGTGGTTAACAATTCTATCCATTTCACGATAAACTACCCATAAAAATTGACGGGTATCTGTACATCGTACAAGACTCGAACGGGGGTACCTCTTGAATACACGTAAGAAATGTTACGCGCCGATGCAACGGAGAACCAATTACTCGGACGGTTCAGTTCTGAGTACCAACTGAATTCCTCAGGCACTAACCAAAATATGGATGTCAAGAGTGTTACGGAAACTAGGCCACACACACCTTCTCGTGGGTACGTCTTTGCCCTGTCCCGTCAAATGCTTCGGGTGATCTACTGTCATCTGATGAAGCGTGGGGATTGCATCGGCGGGGTCAGATAAAGCCACTCGCAAGAGCCTAATCAGTGCCGAAACTCCACTAATTTCATGTCTAATTTTAAGACCCTCAGTCACCGTTTGCATCTTCTTCTCTGTGCATTTTTGTTAGACACAGACTGTACCGAAGTGCTATCCCCCTTCCCACTGTACTTGTGGTTTGTTCAATATTTTCGCGAGCAAATTCTGCTCTCCCTTCGACCGACGCACCTCTGACGTTTGCATATTGTCTCTTCCCACACTGGCCTATTTCTCTATTTCCATCATTCATCCCACTAAATTCTCCTGTTCAAAAGTTAAAATTAATACTAATTTCAATGTCTTCTGTCATTCATTCTTGCTTCCGATTGTTCATTTATTCATCCAATCTACTAATTCGATTCATTCAAACATTCACTCGTCCATGAATTCATAAAAAATAAAATTCTCGCTCATTCCCTCATTTCTGAAGCCCGTATTATTTCCTGTCTTATTCTTTCAAATGAACTACTTTCAACAGCAAAGCCAAAGAGGATCTTCAAAGAATATTAAAGTTTCGGAATAACCTCAAGGAAGGAGATAGCGCTGAAAGTATGAAAAGCAGAGTAAGTAATAACTCGACCCACTGCAAAAACAAATTTACGATACAAAATTGAAAGCCACTAAAACAATGCAGAAAGATTAAACAAAGATGAAATTGTCTCGATACTGATCCTGATTTTCGATGCTGGCTGCATGGTCCTCTGAAACGTCGGGAAGAAGCCGACTTTAACACGGTGAAAGCAGGGCCGACATAATAACTTATTAAGATCAGTTAGCTAAATAAATATCCACTAGACACAACAAACAAACATACAAGAATAATAATAAACAGGAACTTAATTAAAGTAATTAAATTAAATTGGAAAGAGTCACACGAATACGTGGCAACATGATTCACAGAACGATTGTAATTAAGAAATCATTACGGGGCCTGAGTATTTCCGTAATAAACGCTGTTTTTTATAACGTAAACTGCATGCAATCTATTCCGGCACATCGTCACGAAACGATGAATTCAGCCGAACACTGGCATTAAATTTCTGCAAGAAAATTTTTAAACTCCGTGTACACGGAGACGTAATTAAATGAGTCGAAATCGTCAAGTGACGTAGGCCATCAATCTCTCCTGACCGACGGATATTCAGCAAAACTACGTGAGCAAACTTGTACCGTACTTAATCAAAATTCGGCAAGAATTAAGCTGCACCAGACATCAGATATTTCCAGAACATTCTTAAGTTTCAGCGACGTGAAAATTATATAGGCATACAATTTTATAAGATTTCTTTTTTTACGAAGGTTAGGAGCCCTCGCCTAGGGAATTCTGGGAAAATGAGATCAAAGAAGCCAAGACGGACTCCGAGAATCCTTAAGAACTCACATTTCATGCTGTTGGAATGACCACGGTCTATATGTAATTAATTATCTGCATACAGCGAAGGCACTGAGAAACTTATATTTGCTCAGCTGTCCAAAAAACCTCCCTGCTTCTTATAGAACAAGTTCATTGTCTTGTTCACAAGGTCCCATCTGATACAAGTTCGCACACACCTTTACATAAATTATATTTAACATCCTCGTAATATTACCTGCCCATCTACGTCTAGATCTCCCAAGTAAACTCTTCCACTCAGGTTTCCTATCGAATTCAATATGCGTTTCACAGCCTTAAAGCTCCTGCTACATGCCAAACCAATCTCAACAAAATGACGGATGAGGAAAGTCGTGACGAGGACATGGAGGTGCTGAGATCTGGTGGCCATAATGAGAACTTGTTTACAGTATTTACCGTAAGATGAGCGGCAATGTGCCGCTCCCCGTCACTGAACAAGTCGCCCCGATGAAAGGGTTTTCGTTTGAAAATCCAGTGATCCCTAGGGATTCAACCGATTCTCTATCCAGTCAACTCCAAAGGTAAACTGACTTGGGTAAGGTAAGGTATAAATAACACCGCGTGCCCCATTGAACGTCAAGCAAACAGAGGAACCCGTACACTCTCGCCCCGCCCCCGACAGTAGCGAGCATCGCTTACAAACACGGCGCGACGCTGCGAAGACGTCATGACGTCATCAAGCCTGATTACTTTCGAGCACAAACTTGGAGATTTGCTACGTCCATATCAAAGCGAAAACAGGAGATACATATAGTAATATCCAGTAGCTAGAAAAATTCACACAAAATCTACATTCTGTATATCACAATCTTACGCTCACTGCCCCCTGAACAACAGAGCGGGTACAGTCAAAGACAAAATAGTTTAATGTCTAGCAAAATTACGACACCTAGCGAGTTGGTTGATTTCAAGTTTTCGATCAGATAATGATGTCTTTAAACGTTGAACGGCATAGCACTGTAAGCTGATTGCAAGTGATAAATTGAAAATGATGTAGAAAAAGCTGTCTTCGCGTTTTTGAGACAGATCATAAATTAAGATGAGGATGCGTGTCACCTGCATTACATGAGAGAATCGGTAACAGACAAACAATTTTGTTTGCAGACAGCCGAGTATGCGATTAGCCTTTTAAACAGCATCCTGTATCAATGAATTTTAACTGGTACATGGTCTGTACATTTGAATTACATGTACATGGGCCTATCTATAAGCGGATTTTTTTTAGAACTGTGAGGAAACTCGATTTGGGCACGGAGAACTCACATGGACTCCATAAAGGCAGTGCAAATCTAAACAACTTTCGTAATGGACTTTCTAGTGTCCTCTGCTGCCAATTTTGCATCCTTTGTGTGGTCCTGTGTAATTTATATCGCATAAAGCGATGTAATTTTCGCATCATGGCCGGTGTTCATCTTCCAAAACGTGTCAGTTATTGTGACCGTGGGATGAGACTCAAAGGAAAGTTTATTTTGTTAGTTTCTCTATCAAGTGATTAAGGGAGACCGGAGCACAAAGGGATGGGATGTTCGGTCCAGTTTGTTGTTGGAGACTTTTTCATTTTGGCCACATGTCGAACGTATTACATAACACAGCGCACATACTGAAGTCATTTACGTGCTTAAAGAAACATTTAGCATTTGCAGTGGAGTTTGGGGGTGGGGGGTGCAGTCTGTATTTAATTTAAAGAAAACTCCGTAAATAGACTTTGATAATTAAATGACGAAAATTATTTGTGTCTGGATATACTTGCCGTAACATTGGACCACCTTCAAAACTGACACTGAATTGAAATATAAAAATACTTTATTTATTTATTTATTTAGTGTTCTGTCTGACGACAGGTCCATATGAACAGGATCCTTCCATCCTTTTCTCGGACTGGGACCTGTTCATATACGTTCTTGGCAGATGATCCAGAAGTGGTTTGCCATTGCCTTCTTCTGTGTGTGAATGGAGTAATTGTTGGGATGCCACGGAGGAAAACTCCGTGTTGCCTAGACCACGGCCTTGCCCAACACAAGTTATAAATTCGGGCACCGCCGGGAATCGAACCCGAGACCCCCCAGGATTACAAGGCCAGCGTTCTAACCGCTAGACCGATAAAATACGTTTCGAATAAGCGGATCAGTGCCTTAATTCCATGCCTCTATAATTAATAAAAAAATATATATAAAATAAACTGATAGTCGTTTCAGCGCAACTGACTTGTATTTGAGATCCTAAATTAGAATCTCGACAACGAGTATCCTGACGCGTGTCACAAATCATTTTCAGGCAATGCTGGCAAATTCTGCGACGACAGCTTAAAGTGAGCCACGACTTCTTCCTTCTCCTTTAATTCTAATTCATAATACATTATAATTTTATCGTTTCTACGACGCTGAAATTACATTTTAGTATAAACATCGTCATTAAATGCGTATTAATAAATCTGCAGGGCTACGAGATTAGAATGGAGACAAACTGAACATCTGAAGACTGAGCTTTGATGGAATCACGAAAGATGGCAAATCTAAATAAGGCAGAGACTCCAACGAAGAAACTTGAATGGAGAAAATGTCGGCGTTTGCCTTTGGAGTCGTGACGCCGAGTCGTCTTGTAGGCAGATACCAATGCTTCGTAGGAACATACTGCCTCCGTTATCAGGTCTGAAGTCGGAGGTAGTAACTTACTTCCGAACATGGGAATATGCCTAAAGTTCCTTAGGCCTTACAACGCAGAAGACGAACACAGATATCATCATCTTTATAAAAATCTGCAATTCTTACGTTCCGGTTAGGATTTTAAATAAAAATGTGTTTTTAAATCCTACTTTCCCATCATTGGTGGCGGAAAATTTTCTAATATGCTACAAAATTAATCTACGCGCCTTCCGTTCTACACGTAAACCCCAAAATGACTCCTCCGATGTGTCCATGGTTTGAACAAATACGAGAAACCCTGCGAACGGTGCCCACCAGGGAATAATGATTACTGCAAATAATATAATGCATACCCCCAATGGAATATTTTTCTTGTTCACTAATTGAAGACATTATGTCCTGGTCTGTCACTTATTTTCACATCATAAATTAGTAGGTTCAAAGCCTCTCAACTCCAGCAATTTTCCTGCAGATTGTTCATCCTGTGAAGTGCTTCTGGCTTTATTCGTAAAATAACACAAAATCCACTTGTTTGACTAAAAACAGAATCACAACAGCATCACGTTATTGCAACATTAACGAAGTCATGACGTCTTCGGTCTACAGCCGCTACGCGCTCAGTACACAATTCTGCACATTCGATACGGAAGGTAACGTAGACCAGAAATCTTATTGGGCAAAAATTGTCCGACAAATTTTCGATTTCAGCATTACAACCGATCACAACGAGAAGCTGAAATTTTGAATTTGCACTTACAACTAGTTAAATCACACGTCATTTTCAAGGTTTTCTTTACGAACTCTTAAAACTTTATGTCAATCTGCACCCATCGTCCTGATGATGGGAGCAGTAAAAGCATCTCTGAAACGTCTGTGTACGTCTACCAAAAGACAAGGCGCTACATGCAATCCAGAAGACAGCCATCTTGAAATATTAGGTTCCTTAATAAATGTTTTCTGCGAGTAAAACAAATAATACGGACGAGATGTGGTTATAAGGAGGAAGGCAACGAAGTGCGTTCAGAAACGAATAAAAGCAATGCCAGCAGGCATTTCTCATATGAATGCAATCTCTGTGAAGACGAAACAAGACACAAACAACATCCAATACAATTATCAAAAGACTGAAATGTACAATGCGCCTTGCAGAAAAATAAGATTTCTGGAACTGATTCAGGCGCTCTCTCGAAAAGAAGAAGAAGAAGAAGAAGGAAAAGAAAAACATTTATGTCTCGTTTCGTTTTGGGCTGAAGAAGATTTATAAGATGCTTTTCCGCATTCCTCTTGATTACGGGGATTCAGTCTCTGGCCTCGTTGATAGAAGATTTTCGAAGACAATGAATGGAGTGTCACGGGCAACAGTCGCTCTCCTTCACCTGTGAATGGTTTGAAAGGAAGCAGACCGGACGCCGACGGAAAAAAGCCGTCTCAAAGAAAAGTCATCAGAAGCTGAGTCTAGGGTCTGCAGACTTCACGAAATTCGTACCAACTATTTCTCACTTCCAGTGTAAATCTTGCGCGATATTATTGCTTTCATTCAACACAAAATGCAACTGTCTCGATTTTCTGGGCAGTTCATTGATTGAAACACTTTTCAGCCAAAAAAAAAAAAAAAATGTTTGTTCTTATAGAAAGGGGGCTCTCAAAATACAGCCCATGACAAATTTATTAACGTTCATTTTCTCTTACTAAACATAACGACCAAAAGTTTAGTAGTTGCAAACGCGCATGACAGCCACTGCAGTGTGTAACATTACCTTTTAGCCTAGACCACAATTTTGTGTCATTTATACATTTAAAGAATTTAAGCTCTGCATATCGGAAACAATTCCAAAAAATACTGTAGTTTTTTCAATTAATTGTACCACATTTTAATGCGAGAAGACCCTAGGCTTGAAAATTTTACGCCTATATTAAAAAAATGTCGGCATAGAGTTCATTGACCAGGGACCCACTTGTGAGCAGTTTGGATACCCCTGTCCTGGAAGACAGAGTGGTACAAGGTGACTGTAATATTCTCTCCTTTTAGAGCCATCGAAAAGGCCTAATCGATTACTCGGGAAATGGAGTTCGTTCTTCACTGACTGGACGTCTAGCTGTTTTACCACACGAGTTACGTCGAGTTAGGATGGCGCATTTCGGCTCGTCTCACAGTTATCTAAGAAGAAATGATCTAACTAAATGCATTAATACTGGCAACAAATTCAGAACGATGAAGTTTTACGATGATTCATTGTTTTCATATTACGCACTGCCTGTTATTTAAAATTATGCTCGTATAAAAATTTAAAAAAAATGTTATTCTCGTATTCGTATGACTGTAAATAAAATCTTTTCATTTAAGGACGCTTTCAGTGTGTCAGACAATATAGCGCCCAATGAGAAGCTGACAGCGAATAATGAATTGGAAAGGATGTGGAAGGAAACAGTAGTAGCCTAAGGCAAGGTCAAATATCGGCATATGCCTGGAGGAGCTGAGGAAAACCACGAAAGACCTCAGTCAGGATAGCCGGTCTCTGGGCCAAGATTTGAACCCGGGACCTTACGCATTTGACGCAGGAATGCTAACCACTCGACCCCGACGGTCGGTAAAATTAATATCATAGTAATCTTCACAAACCACTGTCAAAAATGACCGTGCAATGATGAGGCAAACTTGTCCTCGTGTTCAATGAAGCCTCGGTCCATGGAAATGGGACTTCACAGCTCGACGCATTCGTAACTTCGACGCCAGAGAGAGTTGAGTGTTATCGTCAGACTCCAGGCGCGTTCTCCGCTGTACATGGTCTATTTCGAGTCTCAGAGCAGCTAATATATTTAATCGCAAGCCCCTTCTATTAGATTCACATCAATTGTAACTCCGTGGAAAAAAAAACACGCACTAATGGATAAAGAAACCATCTCGTTGCTAAGCCCCCATAAAAATGGCTGCTAAAATGTTACGCAAACTCATTGAGCTGGTATTAGGATTCCATGCGTAACTCCCAATAGAACTGTTTTTATGCCAAGTCTCCTTCATCTCAGAACGACGGGATTAAGAACGTTCACATTAAAACCTCGAGTTTCAAAGCGAAACTGAACAAAAGAACTGTTATTAATCTGAAGCGACACCACGACCCGCGTTTGTTTAATCTTACCGATATTCTAGTGCTAAGTTTTATGTGCCTGGTTCATACACTGCATAAATCCACGAAATTCAGTCCTTGAGAAACTAGTAGTCGCTCATCTGGTCAATAAATTCGCTGTCTTTTTTTTAAAACCTGATGGTTCATTATCGTCTTTGAGTCTACCCCCTGATTTGTATCCCGAGGCTAATAAATGCAGTCCACATTATAACTCCACGTTCTCCTAAGATCGATTTTAATGCCAACTTCCTGTGTTTGAAAAGGTATCTAGCCTTAAGGTTTCGTGACTAAAATTCTCCAGCCAGTTTAGCCTCTTCCGTGGATAGTAAGATTAAACACTTCCATTACAAAGAACAATTGTGCAGACATAATTAGCTCAAAATTATTCCACTGAAAATGTCGGACGAACAACAAATTTCCTACCTGTTGGCAGTTATACGTATAATAAATTACTGTTAAATCAGGTAACTGAGTATGAATTTTTTTCACTTTTTTATATCAAAACCGCATAAGCCTACTGCGTGAATCTACTAAAAATATCAATATCAGAGTTCAATTGTCATCAAAAATCACGAACGAGTTCCACCACCAGATGAGTGAGCTCAGTGTCGAAGCTGTTCAACACTAACCACTGGCTAAAGGAGTTGGGTTCCCACTGTTACCCTCCTGTTCGCAAACAGCAGATCAGAAATTTCTATTATCGGCCCACATCTGGAAAGTAAGATTCTGACCGATTAATTCTCTCTGGCAACGTCATGGTTTGAGGCGAACGATACGAAGGGAAAACTTCCTCCAGGAAGCGGTCGAGGCCTATCTGAAAGTATTATTTAAGTATTCGCTTTGAGCCTAACATCACAGTCGTTTCACTCTGGCGGGACTCACGCAACTGTAAACGCCTGTCTGAAGGCTTCTTACTCTGAAAATGCCCCGTTATGGCAGGAAAAGAGAGGTTCATGCATTTGACATTACCTATTATATGATGTTGTGATGGGAGGATAAAACTTAAGCTGTATTAAAGGAAAAGGGATTCACTTTTAACTTTATTTAATTCACGGTAATTGATTTTTAAATTCCACCTGGTCGCTCTTCACAACCCAACAAACTTCTAAAACTCTCTACAGTACTTTTACAAAATCCCTAGGGCACTGAATGCGTTCACCAGACTGTGACTGACATAAGGCAAAACATCTGACATCACAAATCCCGTGCCTAGATAATTATTTGAAATCTACTTTCATTTAGGCCCTAAACAAAAATATTCCTCGGGCGATTCTATTATGATTCCGATTTAATATCAGCCTCTAATGGGACGAATACTATTTATTAGCCCGCTCTTGAAAGGAAGCCAAACTGAATCGACAACGCGAATTAATGTCTCATTATCATCGTCATGTCAGGTCCTGTCTTGACAACACTTTTCCCGATCGACAGATTGGACATAAGAGGATAAGTTGAGTACCCCCTCACGTTCGCCAGATTTAACCCCACCTAAACTTTTCTTGTGGGGTTACTTCACGGACGAGGTGTACAGCACAACGCCAGAAACAGTTCAAAGGATCCGGCAAGAAATTGAACCGCCTTCCGCAGGAACTGAATTTTAACGACAGCTTCTCATTCAATCGCTCGCCGTTGCGAACTGCGCCACGAAGCTAATAACGGTGAACATTTCGAGAACCAACACCAGATTCGCTAATTCACTACGTGCCAATTCTGACGTATGTAACTTTTTAGTTTATTAAAATTTCTATTCAATTCAACGAATGTGTATATATCTTTTTGGAACACCCTGTATTCCTTCAAATGTTCAGATTCTTCTACATAGAAAAGTGGATTCAATAAAAGCTGAACCAAACTTTATATACATTTTAAGGGTCAATTTTGTACGGCGTTAGTATGATGACAGTAAAACATCCTGAAACGTTTTAACCGTTATAACGTTGGGGTCACTGAAGGCAGGGGTTTAAAGCCACCATAGGCCTAAAAATGTCGTTGAGACAGCCATAAACAGCTCATTTACTACACATTTACTTACAAAGTAATCTCAGAAAAGTAACCACGTGGAAGTGTTCTGGTAAAACTATATTCTCACTCAATAAAATGCTTTCGGGTCACTAACCGCATGAATCTGCCATATAAACCAACGTTTCGGCAGGCATCTCCGTCCCCATCATCAGGGATCCGATCCCGAAACGGTGGTTCCTTTCGACACTCGACGCGGGTGGTGACCTGAGAGCCCTTTATCGACTTTACTCGCTGTAGAAACTTCAAGTAACGTTTTTACCGTTTCGAAACGCATTCGCATTCAAAATCAGGAGTCTTCTTGTGTTCTGTCGGTCTCGTCACCGACGCTGTGACATTGAGGACTCGTGTCTTCTGGATTGTGACGGCACTCTGTCTTATAGACGAAGTCCCTCCCACACATCGTCACAATTCGGAGAACCACGTGCCCTCCGCGAAACTTCGTTGTACAAGAGCATGCGAGTTGTCTCATGCTGTGTAATTGTGTTATAAACTAAGCTACAAGGAATTCATTTAAAAAAAATCTAAACTAATTTAAAGAGAAAAGTGCTCAAGAGTGTTCACGAAAATATCGTCACGGGACTGCAACCTGAAGAAGTCCAATCCTGTTCACATATCCACACGCTACTTATTCATGCTATCCTAACACCTGCCTTCATCAGCCCTAAAACTTCCCACGAGGTTTCATAACCAAAATTTCGCGTGCAATTCTTGTTTCTCACACACGTGGTATGTGTTCCACATAACGCGATCCTCCTCTATTTAATAACCGGATAAAGGACGCCTCTCATGTCGTCTTCTTGAAGTGCAAATGTAATTTGCTTACAACGCACGAGAAAGCGATGGATGCAGAGACAACCGACAGCACGGCTTCGTTACCTTGAGCGAACAAAGGCGAGCAGACAGTGTTCATTATGGATTCTACACACTGGAGAGACGACAGTCGAAAAGGGGTCATTGTTTTACTGGAGGCACGTTATACCTCATTACCGCTTTCATATTGTCTTCTCGAACAAAAAACTTTCGAACTGAATACCGTGTCGTAGTAGCCCATGGATTATATGACTTGGATTGCAGAACAAAAGACGACAGTTGAAGGAAAAAAAAAACGCCTATGCCACCATAAAATTTGCGGATGAACGGCGGTAGACAACATGGCGTGTAGCGCACACCCGATTTTCCAAAGGATCACACAACGCCCAGACTCTGAATGTGCTTTATAATTCACGCGTCGTAATAAACAAATTGAACTTAAAGCTAATCGCTCCGGAACATCGAGTCAGTGGTCAGAGATGCCTCGCATTTCGGACGCATGCCAGCAGTAAGTTCCGAAACGTCCGTGAAATTTCCACTCAGGTCTACCAAGCGCAGTCCTGCACAGCGTTCTTACCGAGCAGATTCAAGCACCACTGCTTCAAATGTCGGCCCAGAGGCCCAATACCCTGAAAGCATTCTTCGTGGTCTTCCTCAGTCACTCCTGGGAATTCTATGACTGTGCCTCTACAGCTTCCTTCCACATCCCCTCCCATTCATCAATGGCACTATCAATCGACGCTGTATAGTCTGAGCCACTAACAGCGTCGTTAAACAATGAAGCGTCTTATGTTCTGACCAGGTCGAAGGAACACGCCACGAAGAAGTAGATATTTTCACGTTTCATAATCAATATACTGCGTGCATTTCTGGTTTCTATGCCTGGCACGTGTCCTCATGCACTTCTTCCTTTATATTTATTAAGTTCGAGTAAGTATTTTCCCCGACGTTTCGTATTAAAAACACCTTCAAATTTTCATATTCGCCGAAACAATTTTTTTCTTTTAAGAAAAGGAAATTCTGTCATTAAAATAAATTGTGGTGCCCCTCGTATCTACTACATGACGAGCCTTACCCTCTGTTTCTGTAAATAAACAGCAAATTTTGACATGTACGCCGCGACACTTAAAAGGTTGCAGGGTTGCGTTACGGCAGAACGCGCAGGTGTGAACCCGGCTTTAGAGGTTTAATTTAAATTACTCATCTCTTGGAACAGCGGTCATCAAACCGCAGATCGCGCGCCGCATGAGGTCCTCTGACGTGTTTTGTGAGGCTCGCGTACATAGTAATAGCCTCTTGTACGATGAAAAACAGTTAAGTTTAATATAATCTCGTAGGTACCTGCCGATAAGTCGGCCGAAGGCAAATTATTCAGCTTACATGAGAAACGTCATCGGTGAACACTAGACAGCAACAGAAATGTATAAGCAACGTTAAGTATCTCACCAATGACTCGATCCGTTAAAAACATTACTGAGTAAAATGTGGAGTTTCTGCAAAAGTATGCCTCATGAAATGGCATTTTTAATAAAGTGTCGCATTTCCCTCGGCGAGTGAATAAGATAGGGCAAAACGTGGCTCTGAGTCTGCAAGCCACGTCCTGAAAATCCCTGTGTCCCAGTGTGAACCTTACCTCGACGCAGGATGTCTCTCGCTTTCAGCGATTAGGCCCTGGCGACTGGCACTACACGTGTCCTGAGGACACGGCAATTTGTAATCCCGCAAGGCCGAGTTATGATGGTTAAACCACTGTACACCGCGCACAGTAAATTCCTCTTGCCTAGAAATCTACTGGGTAAGTTGTTGATTTCATTTGCAGCTTTCAGCTTTAATTGTTTCATGTGTTAATATTCGCTAATACCACGTTTAATTTCACTGGTTATAAGCACAGAAGCTAACAGACAAAACCAATGTAAATAGAACAAAGAATCACCAAATTCGTAGTAAAACAAAAATTCTGCGCGTTCGATGCAGACTCTCAGGATGGTTCGAAACGCTGGAACGAGGAGGATCTTCTACCGCGAGGTACTCACTGTGGGCCAATTCTGGTTTGTTCAATGACCGAGCGTCTGGCAAGGTTGAAGGAGTGGTGGATGTCGTCATCACGAACCCGTCTGGTTGCTAAGAGATTGCAACGAGATTATTTATTACCATGTTTATCACCACACGCGAGAATTGTTATGTTGTGTGTAAAAGACACTTACCGGATATGCAGTCTCGTGAATCACCGAAGTCCTTGAAATATGTTTGTTTTCACTTAGAACTCTGACATCATCCAAGTGAGAACAAACTTGGAACCAATGCCTGGTGTTATACCTTTGTGTCCTGAAGAACAGATGTTACAAGAATTGGACGAATTAGGCACAAATTTGGAAATAAAAACGAGATTGCACAAAACTCAGAATAAAGCCTGTTTGTAAGACTCTTTTCCTCCCAATGTCTGCCCCCCACACTTTAACGTGATGGATTACATTACAGTTTTAAATTTTCCTTCACTATTATCATCATCATTGTTTCAAATTATATTATGTTATGTGCTAGCATTTGTGATCTCATAGCGAATCCGTCATCCCAGAAGTGCCAACACGACTAGACAGCCCTCCTCCAAATGTGCCAATATGAACAATAGCAATGTAAAAGACTAACAACATTATTAACAATAATATCAGGTGTTCATTGCTTCGCAGTAATGTTATTTCCGAATGCGAAGCCACGCCAAGTTATAGGCGCCACATTCGATCGGAAACTGCAGGAATCAAGAAAAATAGTGTAACACTTGCCACCCCGTTCACGATTATTTACAGGTTCCACAGAAATTTGAAGGAAAAAAATTAATGTCACACTGCTCCGCCTACATTTAATATCCTGTTCACATTCTTCAGCACGAAAACATTTTATCGGCAAATCGGTGCATGAAACCATCTCCTTAAGAAAGCCAGGTCCGCGTAGTGTCTGTCGCCTTTCATCCACGTGCGAGGAGAATTTCACGCAACCCGGCCAAAAGGACGACAACAAAACGTCGTTTTGATTCAGGAAATTCGAAGAACGTATCAGTCTCCAGACGTAACAGTTGTAAAAGGGGAAAGCTGATGATAGCTTTAGCTGGTCATGGCACTCCCCGCGTTCTGTAAACCTCAAACGTTCATTACCCTGTTCACAAAAGCCTGTCACCGGTCGCCATCTTGAACCAGATCATTCCAGCACAAAACCTCCAATCTTACTTCACTAAGATCTATGTTAATACTATCATCCCACCTGCACCTTCCAGTCACATATTCCCCTCAGATTTCGTTATCAAAATGTTGTAAGCATTCCTCATTTCCCCTGATGACGGAGGAAGTATGACCTCTGAAACGTTGGTTAACATCGACCAGACTACACAGCGCAACAACCCAGAAGACAGAAATCTTCATACTCTGATGACGGAGGCAGTATGACCTCTGAAACGTTGGTTAACATCGACCAGACTACACAGCGCAACAACCCAGAAGACAGAAATCTTCATACTCTGATGACGGAGGCAGTATGATCTCTGAAACGTTGGTTAACATCGACCAGACTACACAGCGCAACAACCCAGAAGACAGAAATCTTCATACTCTGATGACGGAGGCAGTATGACCTCTGAAACGCTGGTTAACATCGACCAGACTACACAGCGCCACAACCCAGAAGACAGAAATCTTCATACTCTGATGACGGAGGCAGTATGACCTCTGAAACGTTGGTTAACATCGACCAGACTACACAGTGCAACAACCCAGAGGACAGAAATATTCATGTATTTAAAACTTGGTTTCATTGCCATAAGTGATGAAGAAACGTGGCTAGGAACGTGAAATATGGGCTGATATATTATCGACATATACGAACACAGGTCTGAGAAATACGAATGCCGACGACAAAAACATTTCAAGTCGCACTTGTCAACTTTGGAGTAGCGACCATCTACAGCAGCAGGCTAATATTTTAAGAGAAAAGAATCACTTGTCTATACAAACAATTTTATATATCAATTCTTCTTTACGGGCAGAAGAATTTAAAATAAAAGCAGGGGTCATAAATCTTCCCGAAACGTTTGTTGTTTTGTGTGGAAAAAATATATGTGCAATACAACGAGCGAGAACACATTTTATAAGCGGTTTCTGGGTTCACGCAGAGGCCGCTCGCATCCACGACTTTATTTTCCTCAATTCCGCATTACTGATTCATTTCCACACGCGTAAGAATGGAAACCTAGTGAAAAAGAAGAGAACAGAAGAAATAGAATAGAAGAAACAAAGATATGAAGGAAGCCTGCATTATGGAATCCACTTTTCACCCCCACGTATGTGACCCATAGCGGAATGTGTCCCCTGACAAACATATTTTACCATTTCCTTCTCCCCTCCTTCCTTGCTACCTATCTCAAGACACGCTTTGTTCCATCTTCATTCGTATTTTGCAGTGTGACCATAATCTCCACGTATAATTCGTTTCTTGATGGGAATTTTAAACATTTCGCGCACACCGTCTTCATAGCACGATAAAAATTCTCTAGCACTCTTCCTCCCTCCGGCTTTCCGTTTCTCCTCGAACGCTCACTTCCTTCATCACGTAGGTCTAAGGCCAGGAGAGTCCCCTAAGAATGCTGACATTTGCTACACCACGAAGCGTTTATACGTTCCTAACTTACAAATACTGGGAAAGAATTATCGAAGATGACAGGCGCCATGAGAACGTGATTTGTTCCATAACGAAAGAAACGTGGCATTACAACGCGACGATGATTAAGATACGATCTGTCTCCGAGAGTGGACCCAATCCTGAACCAGCGCAGAACCTTTTTCAGTGCTCTGAAATCAACTGCGTAGGTTATACACGACGTATGAATCCCTCAAAGCGTCTAGGTTGATTAGGGTGATAACAACTTGGTGGCAGATCTGAGACTGATAAATACAAATCATCGCTATAATTACGTTTATTTATTCAAATTAAATCCAAAATTATTTTACTGAAAGCTCAGGTATCACTGCCACATGTCGACTGCATTATTCGTCGTGAATTTAGTTCCTCGACGGAGGGACAGCTGTAAGGCAACCACAGTCCTCCCTAGAGTTCGGTGTCATTGGAACAACAGCGCAGTCTTTGGCTGCAGGTGCCTGCAACCCTGGGGACGCGACTGAACACGGGGGTCAATTTGTCTCGTATGATAGGAGCAAGACAGAAACTTTGTTACGGAAAGAAGTCAAACATGTAAACTGTCCAGATCTATTGATGTCATCCTACAGTGCAAGTCACCTTCGTCTTTCACGTTAAGGGAAAAGACAGGAAAAGGGCTTTTGAAATATTTGGGCCCAAGACAGAGAAAGTGGAATGAAGACTGTGAAAAATTTAATAATGCTGATCACGAGCGATCTAAGACCAAAGAAATCTCACACTGTCAGCCGATTAACGGAGCTATACATGCACTCACTCTGCGACGCAAGGATTTCGAAGTCCGCACTCGTATCTGGAGCCTTCCTTCAGTCTAAAACGGATAAGCATCGCACAGGCGAAGTCCTGCATCGCTGGGACTTAAACTTCCGATTGAAATATGAAATGAGAGTTCCTCTCGCTCAAAGCATTGAAATGTGCCAGCTTCTTAAACGCAGGTAATGAAATATCCCAGGATCTCAGACATTGTCTACGGTAATACGCCTTTCGGGTCCTTAGAAAAAAGGCTAACGATGACCAGCTGGGCACTGTTAGTCTCTCAATAGGGACCCTGATCCATTTAGGTAGGTAATTTTATGTTATGAAAAGAATTTAGAGTGACGTATCAGTTCAGAAGCTACAAAATCAAATCTGTGTTTTTAAAATGTTTGCACGTTGAAGAAAATGAAAGAGGCAATCCCAAAATTTGCATCATTTGTTATTCTTTCATGATCGAAAACTGGTTCGGACCCAATAAATAAGAGGGGGGGCGAGACAGGAGAGAAATATTGTTCCATTGTACCTGATCACTGGCAGTTTTGAAACCAACAAACAAACACTTTTGCGAGAATCCTGTACACCAATTCCAGCGATAAAATAAGCGCACGCAAGGTAAAAACCTGACTGACAAAACACACAAAGTGTCGAAGTGGAATTCGGCTAAAGAGACACCGGATTCCTCCCTTCGTCCCCCCCCCCCCGCAAACCCTTCGGAAAGGAATTTTGAGCACAACACTTCTACGAAGGACTTCAACACGCATTCTTCAACGTCGTTCTCTATTGTTTTTTTCCTGAACTGAGGCACCGTTTTCTATTCTCGAGAAGAAGAGGAGGTATTTCGCTTGCGACGCGATGGGAAAGTTTTTGAATTTGCGATTTCCGATTGCCTTATAAATGAGACCCGCTGTTAAACTGAAAAAAAACTTCTGTATGGTTTTGCAAGTGTAATACCTTCATAAGCAATCTTTTTACAACTTCTACCGTGGTGACAGAAGTGTCGAAACAGATTAACTACTTTTAAAGTGACTGCCAAAATAACAAACAACTAGCCAAATTAAGAACTCGAAAGAAATATTATTATTTTTAACAAGTGTAATCTTTTGAATTTCATTCACATCCAAATTAATTATTATAGCATCATCCTGACGTCGGTTTTTTTGAAATTGTACTGTGCGTCGTAGAGTAAAAGTGTAGATTAAACACAGAGAGTTTTGATGTCGCTGGAAATTATTCTTTATCTGAAAGCAAGAGTGATATCGTGGGTTTAATAATAATGCCAGTAGATGACTCTGCAAATCCGCAAGTTCAATCAGGGAACAAAAGACGATATCTGAAAAACTTATCACGCGGAATACAAATATGTTACATTTATCCACAAAATTAAAAGTTGTGTATATTTTATTATGTAATCGCGATAAATATTAATTTTGAAGTTGTTACAATTTATTAATAAAACGTCTAAAGTAAAATGCTTGCAGAGTGGAACTACACATTTTTATTAAGGATTTTATTTGAAAATGTCTTTAATAAAGTCAATTAGAGTGATACTGATGCTTTTAGAAGTTACCAAACTCCACGCGTTTACGCCGTGCATTTTTTTAAACAAATTAATGTACTGCCACCTCCAAAGAGTGGTTTATGATCTGACCACATCTAAAAGACACTGTTTTCACAACTAAAATTTCCCAGGACGTTTTATCTTAACTGAATTTAAACTTGTTTAATTTTAACCGTCTAATCACAATAAAATATTCTATTAAATATTAAAATATTATTACTACAATTAACATTCAATATTTAAAATATTTAAAATATATTAAAATATTAAAATGATGCTCTTTCTATCGAAATGTTCGATTTTACAATTAGAGCATCATCTTTTTCACGACATGTTTCGGTTTTAATTTTAATATATTTTAAATATTTTAAATATTGAATGTTAATTGTAGTAATAATATTTTAATATTTAATAAAATATTTTATTGTGATTAGACGGTTAAAATTAAACAATTATAATCATCACAATATGACGCAACATTATCATCTCATGAATTTAAACTGTTCTTATTAAAATGCACGTTTCCCAGGCCTTGAACATGCTGAATATAATTTTTTTTTAGGGTTACTCAGCAGTGGGAAGACAAATGAACAGTAACAGGTAAAAATATACCAAAAAAATATGGCCGAAGTCGGTTTGTTGGGACGATATGGCAACTGTGCAGAGACATGGCACATTATTTATATAAGATTTATCGCCAATGTTTAGGCGGGAATGATTGGCAATCTCCTTATGGGACCATACGAGCCACCGCCTCGACTGTCAGGGGCCTCAGATTTACATTTTTTGACTGCAAAACTGCCTCAGCTACTGAAGCATGTATTACTGGCAAAGCGGCAAACCGTCTCGTTTATGCACGATTAATCTTCTGCTCATTATACATGTTGATCTCCAGGTCTAATAACATCGGATCTCTGTAACTATTTATTCCGAAATATGAAATTCATCGTCCTCAGATCCTCCTTCTTAATATTCACGCCCAGATATTTAATGTTGACGACGTTGTCTGCAGATTTTCTGACAGATTTCCTTTTTCTGTTAAATTTAATGTCAATCCCCGTGGTCTTCGTTTGTTACAATTCAATCACGGATCGCATAAGACCATTACGACTTCCGAAGCAGCTTACTGGGAGTTGTGTACACAGACAGGAGAATATTTGTCGCTTCACGATTTGTTGAAATGCGGTAAGGCGAAGTTGAATAATGGAATCAAACGTGATGAGTGTCGAGACTCTCACATCGGATCGTTGAAAGCGTGCGTATTTCTGGCGACGAACACGAAACAAAAGTCGAATTATGTTCACACTGTGACCTAAGCATGCCAGTGCTTAAAACTGATTTTGTTTGAGCTGATTTATTACGTCTGTAACATATTTTATTCTGATTTGCACCTATGACAGATTTTAAGGAAGCCTTAAGGTTCTTATGAATCGTGGTTATGCAGCTGTTGTCAAGAACTTTAAAACAGAGAGTTGAGTAGAATCATCTTCACCATCAGTACTTGTTACAGCATCGCTGTACCACAGGTGTGTTACTAGATCTTAGTAAAGACAGCAATCTACTTGTCCTTAAGCGCAAGATATGTTGTTAGCGTGTCGGCTCCACTGCTTAAGAATCATGGTTATGTGACGCGTAAGGAACCCCGAGGGGACCATTACCCTCTGCCACAAATACCCGGACGCAATGTCGCTTCTAGTTCTTAATTAAAAAGACGAGGTCGGAGGCTGGATTACAGCAGCGCCACTGGAGATTAAACTTTGCATATTTTTTTGTTTCCCTGGATTAAAATAAATGCAGATTTAAAGGCCGGATTTTTGCCCCTTATATACCATTGTACTCCGCCAGTCAGTTGTCCAATTTAATCACGTTTCAAATCTAAATATTGGTGTATAAACGCGTTTGTTTAGTCCAGTGCATTACGTCCCGTTTATATGTTGACAGTGTTTAAATTCTATCCGCAAACGTTTGCTGTCGGAAGTGACTACTAAAATCCTATAGGCATGGATTTCACGTCCGTGGTTCGATTCCTGGCAAGGGCATTATTGATATTTTCATAGAGATCCATCTAGGCTGCTAACCAATGCGTGTCAGGAACTTTAAAGTAATTTTATAAACGAAAATACCTTCCCCTTACTCCAACAACGTTGAACAAATCGACAGAATTTTATTATGAAAATCGTTTTGCGGTTCATCTACTTGTAAGGATTAACGCAACCATCGCTTCCTTTCTTATCAACAATCATCGTAATGAAGATGACTTGTAAACAGGGTTCGCCCTGATGATGGAGGCAGCAAACACCTCCGAAACGTCTGTAAACTTCTATTAGACTACACGGCTCAACGTCCGAGTAAGCGGTCAATTTGTACTGGTCGTCAGGAACACAATTGTAATACGTCCATAGGGCAGATTCATCCCTCGCATTAATCCGTAATTTTACCGTCCCTTAAAAATCCTAAATACCGTTTACCTTGTTCGCAATGAACCAACATTAATTCCTGTCTTAAGCCACATCAAACAGGTACATACTCTTAACAACCCGTTTCTGTGAACTCGCTTTAAATGTTAATCATTTTCCACCGACGAAAATGATTGTCGTGATTATGACATTACTTTTTTTCTTTAGAACTTGAAGATAATTAGATACTACGTTCAATGAAACAGGTTCTTTCAGAGACTCAAAATCTGCAAATATTAAGCACATACCAAGAATTCAATAGGAGTTGCTAGCTTCGTCTGTCCGAGATTTGATAAAGGACGCGAAATTTTGCTGAGAATCTAATCGCGAAGCCACCGTACGTACAAAGGTGAGTTGAAATGTGTAACATGTAGATTTCTGAATTTCGAAACAGCACTTAAGTTAAAAGTTTGGTTTCCAATGGAAATCTCTCTCTCTCTCTCTCTCTCTCTCTCTCCCAGCGCTACACATGGCATAAAGCTGTGTGGATAAAAGATCAAAATGGCAGCACGAATATTTTTTATGCAAGAAAAACAGCTCCCGAGACGACAGAAAAGTCATCTTCATTCATTTAGTCGGAGAAGCTTCGGCCGGAGAATTTCCTCAAAAAAAAAAAAAAAAAAGTCCATTAAAACTACGGAGCTGTGGAAACAGAACCTTTCAGTATGAAGTTAGAAATTTTTGCTATTCTGGTCTTGTATTTTGTGAGAAAATACTGGGGCCCTCGTAGCTCATGGATTGGGGGGGGGGGGGGGGGGTCGCTTTGTGCCTTGTACCGGGCTCAGTCTCTGCTGCTTTAACTGCAGAATTGGTTTCTTTTGTCAGTCCTCGGTATTGTCGTATGAAATAATGAATGCTCATAGGTTTATGTCAGTACAGAAGTGACTCTGTGAGAGTGGAGGAATAGATACGTATTTCGATTACATATTTTCTTTTGTATTTCTGGTTAGTGATGGGTTGATTGATTGACTTACAAATACTCAGTCGCCAGTGTTTATGCTACCGTGTGCTCATAATAAATCAAGCACAAAACCAAGAAGTACATTTTCGTCAACATGACAGATTTCATTCTTCTGTCTGAGTGACTTGGATATTTCCGGTAATCGCTCGAAGCAGGTGTTAGATCTAAGACGTGGCGTATATATATTACTTTAAACTTAGCTTATTACCAAAATACAAAAAAAAAAAAAACCTCTTATGCATTTAAAAGGCCAGTTGATTAATCGTATTTAGGGAAATCACAGCTGTTTGCTGAGAGAATCTTACGAAACCCACTAATACAACTTGTGGACAAAATGCAGAATTACTGAATGTTAAAGTGGGCGGTACGTATAAGTCACGAATCTGCTTTAAAAAATTAAGAAACTGTTCTTACGTATTGAACCAGTTCGTAAGTTGGAACTGAAGGCCAAGATTACGTCGAGTAAACATCCTGCATACTACTTTTCTGGAACTGAAACGTCTGTTAAGCTTGTAGCCTAACTTCTTTCATGGTTTATGTATAGTCTACTAGTACATGTTGTGAGAATTTGTTTATTTTCTTCTTGTGGTCTGACGAAAGAGAGAATTTTGTACGGAACTGTTTCCAGAACTGCAACTTTTATTTTAATGTAAAAATAATCATTTTTTGGGGTAAAAGTTCTTATCGTTGACCATTTCGGAAGCAGAGACCTTTACGACAGGCATAATGCATTTCACTTCTATGGGATTTTATAATTTTCTACAAACCACACAACAAGCTCTAACTTTGTGGAACTTTGCGTAGTCTAGCCACTAGACTGACTGAGCTGTTTCGTCCCAAATACTTCTTAATTAATTTTTGTACGACCGAAGGTGTACGACATCTCTTAGTTTCAAGAATAACATAGGTGCAAAGTACAAGTCGTCCTGCTTATGTAAGACTTGAGGTTCTCACAGCGGTGAGTATTAAGATATCCGTCTTCTGGGTTATTGCGCTGTGTAGTCTGGTCGATGTTAACCAACGTTTCAGAGGTCATACTGCCTCCGTCATCAGGGCGATGAATCGCCCTGATGACGGAGGCAGTATGACCTCTGAAACGTTGGTTAACATCGACCAGACTACACAGCGCAATAACCCAGAAGACGGATATCTTCGTCCTGCTTATGTTAGTTAATTTAAGTAGAAGCCACTGCTTGAATGTTAGCTAAATAAGATGTCGAAGAATCGACAAACTGCTACCAACAGAAAAGTTCTCAGCCACCACAACCAGTAGCCAACCCCTTCGACTAAGGCGACTGACACAACTTCCAGGAGGACCAACATAACTAATGCCAGCAATGATCCCCACACCTAACATCACTACGACTAACAGACCACACCAGCAGACCTCGAGGCCACGACCTTGGTCACAAGTTCTCCATTTCCACTGCTCGTAATTAAGAATTCAGAAACTTGAATTTGTCGCATTCCACCGGCCATCTCCTAAGGTAAGTTGGCGTACCTGATTTGTATTTGACGTGAATGCCGGAGACAGTTTTCAGAGCCTGGTGTTCACAGGCTACGCAAACGCAGTATAATTAAATTAACGAAGCCAAGCAGTAGACTTGCGTAGTACGAATTCAAGTGTAGCACCATGCAGACTTTCCGCGAATGGCTGCAGGAGAAGTCACACGTTCTATGCCAATGTTTATTTTTAATTTCGTTCGGATATGGGCGAATAAAGTTTGAGCAGAGACCTCCACCCCTTGTTCGAATTGAATTGCTTCTTTTGACAGCCAGAGGTTTAATTATCTTTCTCTACTTCCGTATTCAGAGCCTGCATTAACCATTTCAATCGCCCGAGTGAACTTTCAGTAGAGTAAGAGTCCAACATTCTTATTCTAGAATATCCAATGGATAGAATGTACGTAAAGAGAGTTGCTTTATTTTATTTTTCATCACAGCACATGAATAAATCTGTGACTATGAGTGGCCATGACTGTCTGGGTTCTATTCCCGGTTGGGGCAGCGTCAAGTCTGCTCGTCGTCTGGTGCATACGGGACCGTGGAAGAATCAGCCCAGTATCGCGTCGGATGTTTGCCTGAGGCCCTTCCCCTGGAGTGAGAGGAGTAGCCATCTGTCTCGAAGTAGTGTCACGACAAATCGCCACGTCCTCCATACACCATCATGGTGCCATCTTCAGGGCAGATTATCCTCTGATATGTGTCTGTACGAAGCGTTTAATTTAAAACGCAATCCTGACTACTACAAACAGACGGCAATCGATATTGAATTCTTGTAGCCGTGTCCAATTGTCTCAGCTGATGCAATGCTTGAAATCGGTACGACCGGAATTTCAGCTGTTTTATCGCTCGATGAAGTTACGTCACAGACAGACACTTCCTGTGTCCCGACATTCTGATATTGTCCTTGCATTGGTGCCTTGCTCCGGGCTCCGGGCTCCCGTTTCAGGATACAAATTGTTAAATGCTTCACTGACAGAGTTGACGGCTTCAGAGCGAAATAATGTTCGAGAATACACCGGCACAGATTTCGCGCAACTGGCGTGCGCAGCGGCCTAGCAACTAAGATGATTTTGCCTCAGACGTGACGGGAAAGGTTAGGAGAGTGTTTTGCACAGTTGAGGGTCAGAGGGGGGGACCTGATTTTGACTGTCTATGTTAGAAATGACACTGCCTGCGTATTAGTCTGTCCCTCTGTCACGCATGTCGACGGCCGCATGTTTTTAAATGGTCAGACTCTGCTCGTTGCACGGTCGTAAGACAATTTTTTCCCAGATGCTCCCTTCTGTGTGTGTGTGTGTGTGTGTGTGTGTGCACAAACCGAATTGAAAACTCGTTCAGAACACAAAAAGAAACTGTATGAGGGAATGAAAGTATTACGGACAAAAGAAACAAAGCAAATGGTGTGTTTGAAATCAACTGGAAATAATGGCAGGAGAAATACTAGAAGACAATGAAGGGTGGCAGGTGGTGGCGCTGGGACGAGGTCTCTGCTGCGAGAGACGGGAGAAAGTCTCGCTAAAACATTCGCCCGAAGAAATTGGATTTTTTATTACATCGTTCCTGAGTTCGGTCCCTTGTTTTAGTAGATTAATTCTTACGCCTTGCCTGCATGCATTTCTGTCTCCCGATAACTCAAGCAATGATGGTCTCTGCTTTAACTAAAGATTTGTAAGAATTGTAAAGCTGTTCGTTTGTGCGTCGCAAGGCGTATTGCACGCAATACTCCGCTCTGCGTATGTACGCATGTGTGAGGCGTGTTGCTGCTGGTTGCTCATTTCAGAACGTGTGTGTACAAAAGTTGGTAGTCCGTCATTTGGTGGCGTTCAAACAAAGTCATTAGCCATTACGACGTAGGCTAAAACTTGTCCAAGACTTTTATAATTCGCTACAAACATTAAAATTCCTTGAACGCAGTACGAAATTCGTTTTCTTTTCGAGAGGCGCATTTAGCCTGGTTAACCTTTAGAAAAATAAATCGTACGCAGTGCTTTCGTGTGGACTGTTTCATATTCTTATAAATGCTATTACAATTAACTAAATATGACTTGAAGTTTTCACGGCGGTGAGTATTAAGATGGCTGTATCCTGGGTTTGTAGTGTCGTGTAGTCTGGTAGAAGTTTATTTGTCGCCCCGATGATGGAGGCGGTAACAACCTCCGAAACTTTGGTATCTGACAACAGAGAACGACTACTTGTAGTCCTAGACTGAGGTTTTACCATGTCACAGAAGGAGAAAACATAACTCTGAGGACAGCGCACGTGTTTAAATGATCAGCCCACACAATGGCTGGCACAACACAGCATACATTGTTCGAAAATTTGGCTTCTGTCAAGAACCAAAAACGCCTGTCCACTTTTTTAGTCTGGTTTTCCTCATTTCTCACACAAACTCTTCAGCCGCGATTTCAGATCGATCTCTTAACAACAACTAAGAATGCGTAACATCTTAATAAGAACCTCTTTATATTATCGGGAACAGTTCAAGACAACATTGAAATTGAGGCAAAACATACTACGAATATCGCAAACTTTTATATTTCATATCCGACAAACTTGAAAATTGCTTTCTGTTTCATATATCCTTTACTCTAAAAGCAAATAAACCAACCATTCAAATTTACACATCAAACCTTAACATTTCTGTTCCTTCTCACTGGACCTCGTTATCTGCGTGTGTTTCACACGTGATCGTAAATAATTCAATATTACGTATTTATTTATAACTCAAAATATCGCTTAATACGTTTTGCAGACAAGTTTACGATCTAGACTGCAAAAATCCTGAGACTGTAAAGTATTTCTGGCATGTAACAGTAGGTTGAAATGCTTCCAAATTGTGTCAGAGTATCCAGACATGTTTAGTGTCAGCCATCTGGTTTCGACTGAATAAAAAAGTTTATCTTATCCTACGCAGAAGCAGATTTTGAATCCTCACCAGCGGCAATTTATAATCCCCAACTCAGCATTTAATTTCATATTTTTCAACAGTTCCGGGGTTTTGATATTAAAAGCAGAAATAAACATATCAGCAACAGAACTGTGAAAATACTTATACCAAGGGCCGGACGTTAGAGACAGAAGTTAGCTCCCGGTCTCCCAAATCACCAGAGTAAGGCGCATTAATAAAAGTACCATCGATCTGGTATGGATCGTGTATGAAAGTATTTAAAATGATGTTATGAATTCTGTAACTCGCGGTTTAATCTCTGAAAATGCTTATTTCATTATAACTGAACGTAATGCTGACGAAAAACACGAATTTCAATTTTTAAGGACGTTCAATTCCTTGCAGGGCGTTTATTAAAATTCTTCAAGCCTTACGTCTGTCTGCAACGGATCTGGATAGTTTGACTAAAACCTGTGAACACATGCCAGTCTCGATCGGACACTTTGCATTAAGACCTACTGGGTGGGGAGTCCTCCAGCCGCGGAATTTCACGGGATTCACTGCCCAGAATGATAACCATGCATTCTTGACAGCACGACAAACATGGCACATACTTAAGATCAAAATTCATGTATCTCAAGATCCAAAATCACATATTTCGATTCTGACGTCAGAACTGATCTACGGAGCGCCGAGTTAGCGTCAGAACACAAGCAGAATACGAGATGTTACATCAAATGCTAATGGTTGGTACGTATTGATAAAAACTTCTTTATCGCCGGGCGGAATACAAATTTGCTTTGAAGAGCGGGCATTAACATTAGTTGGCTGCCCTCTGAACGAATCTCGTAAAACAAATTCTCGAAATCCCACTCAGTGACTTTAAAACGTTATTACCACGAAAAATAACTCCGTCTATGAATCGTTTAAAAATGTGTTGATATATCTGGGACTAGGGCTTAACTAGGTTGGGGAATTTTTTGTTTTGCAGTTGAATTTCGTGATCTTGCTGGAAAAGTTGATAACTACACGAAGATAATCTGCACGCATACGAAATATCAGAGCAGCTGTGCACGCACGCACAGGCCTGTTGTGTACAATTATGCGGCTGCCATCAGCCACCACCGTAGGCTTCGCCCTTTGAGGGTTTAAAACCGTAACATGGCGCACGGCGCATAAGCTGCTTGAAATAAAACAGTACATGGGACCAGACGCGTAGTTTTGCACATTCTGGAGCTTTGCAAGAAAGTGCTAGCGGTCAGTTTCACGTTCCCACCGCCTTTACCAACGGAGAAAGAAACCCATTTCGTCCACAGATGTTCGTTTGTGTGATGTAGACGGGACTTCCAGCGCCATTCCACTGACAGAATTGCCGCGGGTTGTTTCTATATAAGGATGAAAGCGATATATCAAAGGGGTATGTTTATGAGGAAGTACGCCCTGACAAACAAAGGCGAAAAGGAATTGAAGTGCGCAATTTTAGAGTACTGAACAGTTTAACATGATAAAGTTATAGCTTGGACGAGAATACGTAACTGTAACGATGTTTGATAATTAAGAACCTTGGCCAAAATTCTGAATAAAATAGATGTAAATGTAAGGATAACCCCACTTAATGGTACCTGGACCTTGTCGTGGTGGTGGGGCTCGAGTACCTCAGTGACCCCAAGAGCTACTGGTAGGGCCTCCCTAGCCAGATTGGTCGAAGGGGAGAGGTCAGGCTAAGACAGGTACCCTGGTCCTCCAGGTTGGGGGTTGGTCGCAAGGCTAACAACCTTGCACCGTAAAAAGGAAGACGTTTCGAAACCTCAACCTCGGAAGGACCGAATGGAAGAGGAGAATTGAGGAGGCCATGGACCGAATACGGACCGGAGAGCCATAGAATAAGAAGAAGATAAATGTAAGGATAAAACTACTAGCAATTGATGCTGGCAAGAGATGCATTAAATTTGTCGTGTTGCATGGCAGGAGAACAGCGCTGTTAGAGCCGATTACATCACAGCTGAGATCCATAAGATATCGGGTACGCCATGACTTAATTTGATCTCCTAATACAAGACAAACCCCGACATACCTAAGGTGTTCATCAGATCACTGCGTGGCTGTCAGCTTCATCTTGGGACGGGTCACGTGTCTCCAGCTTGAATGTCAGCGTCTCGCCTAGACGCGGTGCTTACGATTTGGACACCCATCGACTTGGAAGTGCCACGCCCCTCTTTGTACGAACCGAACGGCGATACCAAATTTTCTACCTGTACAGTTTAACTTCGACCCTCATTTCTTTACTGTGTGTGTACTTGTAAATAGTCGCTGTTCCTGAGCCGACTTCAAAGCAACCGGATTAAATGCAGTAAAATAAACTGACTCCAACGATGCCATGTATGTTGGTTGCTATGACACACGACTTAATGTTTAAAGCTTGGATGAATATAATACAGGAATTCCTCGCCAACAGCGGTTTTCCATTTGCATCAACTTTTGCTGGATACGGTAATTAGTTTCATGTCAAACGATTTACATTAACAAGTGATGGGGTCAGGACAGTGATGACGACTTTAATCCAGTCCACATCCTCAGAGCTTGCTCTACTTCTGAGAGGTTAATTTTAATATTATTCTCCCATACATAGTGCATGTGCCACGGTGGTCTAGCGGTTAGAACGCTGGCCTTGTAATCCTGGGGTCTCGGGTTCGATGCCCGAATTTATAACTTGTGTTGGGCAAGGCCGTGGTCTAGGCAACACGGAGTTTTCCTCCGTGGCATCCCAACAATTACTCCATTCACACACAGAAGAAGGCAATGGCAAACCACTTCTGGATCATCTGCCAAGAACGTATATGAACAGGTCCCAGTCCGAGAAGAGAAAGGATGGAAGGATCCTGTTCATATGGACCTGTCTTCAGACAGAACACTACAAATAAAAAATAACATAGTACATATCCCCCAAGATAGCATTTCATTTCAGGATTTCCGATTCCAAATTGATGTTACTTCTGGTTTCGTCGAGTTCCAATAGCAATCGCTGTTCATCTAATCCCTAATTCCACCAGTTATGGCATTTCCGTCGTGTGGCCTGGTAGAAGTTTACAGACGTTAAGGTAAGTAATCGAACAAAGTGCGTGTTATTGTGGTTAAAAAACCCTCAGACTCTATTAAGAATCGACATTGTGTTCCGGCCAGCCTTCCAGGTAAGTAGGACTGAAACGCATTCATGTGTATTGATATGGATGTTTGCATCACTCACCTCATTACTTCGCGGTAACCATTAAAAATGCGTTATTTCATTCAATTCAAAGCTGCAACATTATATCCAACTATGTTTACACATCGGTATCTAATTTAATTAATGTAGAATTTGTGTGAATGCAATGAATCGATTAAACCCGAATTCTGTTGTTGCGACAATCAATTATCACTTTTGCATCAGTTCACTGAACTCTTTAAATGCTGTATCGAAATAATTACAGGGACGTATGTTCGTGGTTTATAAACTTCATTTAAGAAAATTATTCCATCTGCCAGTCCTAAGCGGGTTCAGAAGTTGCCTTAAAATCGCGGCTCACTTTTCGCCATTAAAACTCACGTGATGTTGAACGCATTTCTTGACGTAAGTTAATTAGTAGAAAAATTCATATTTTTCGTAAAGTTTCAACAGGACGATGAACGTCGATAAATTTTTACGAGTTGTTGGTTGACTTTGTAACTTCCAAGTTGTCTACAGTTCCAGTATATAAAAAAATCACTACCCAGAATAAAAACTATAACACATTCAGTAATTCTGAAAACTAAAACCAGGGATGATATTTATATGATAACTTACTAGCATAGACAATCAGTTTCATATTCACACTAATAGGCCTATTATTGTGTTTATAATCTTGAAAACGAAGAGTTAATGACAGAATGTATTTCTGCGATCTACAGTATCGAGATCTTGTTTGAGAACTACAGGGTGACAGCGAAATAGATCGTCCCAAGAAGGAAAGTGGCAGAACTCTAAAGAAAACCGCGTACCGAGGAATTTCGTAACCTGCACTATTTAAAAAAACATTTATTATTAGCATTAACAAATCAAGGACAATGCGGTTGCATGGACATGTAGCGAGCATGGGAGACAAAAAATGTATACACAATTTTAGTTGCAAAACCCCGACGGGAAGAAGATCACTCTGTGTTCAGACAGGATAATATTAAAATGAACCTCAGAAAAGAGTGGATTGGATTAAGGTGGCTCAAGAGAGGGTCCAGTGGCTGTGAATAAGAATGAACCTTCAGGTTCTAAAAGAAGGCACGGAATTTACTGACCAAGTGAGCTACTGTCAGCTTCTCAATGAGGACTGTGCTCCGTAAAATTAGTTCTCACGTGACATAGGACACAAACTTAGAAATCGGGCCTACGCATGGACAGAAACCAACGTTTCGGATGAACATAATACCTCCTTCTTCAGGACTTAAGATGGATACTGCGCGTTTCTCTGAAACAAGGGCACGCGGTGTTACAGCTCAAGAGGACCAATCTCAGTGAACGAGAGGGTAGCACGCTGTTCTATCGACCCCGTTTTCACCGAATACAAATGTACATATTTACGCGTAATTTTGGTATTTTGCTGGTCTCGAGGCATTCGTTTTGCAAAGAGTTTAAGAGACATTACAAACGCATCACAGGGAAGACATTTCTTTTATTTACTCACTCACGCACTTAATTCATGGCATAAAAAATGTTTCTATTATGAATCGTTAAGTGCTCTGACTCTTTTCCTCTCCTCCTTTCATGTTGTTTTGTTTTATCTCCGGGCACTTCTTCACGTAATTTTACTTTGTTATTTTCTTGTCTCCGTCTCTCTTTTATGAGTAAATAATCGAGTTCTTCTAAATTCATTGACGTAGAAAATAAAGATAAAAAGACATAAAAGTAAAACAACAGACTGAGAAGAAAATGAGCTAGGGTGGAAGGCGGTTGAGTGTAAGAGAAGAGTTCAAAATCTGTCTAAAACAGACAAAATGAATACCAGGAAAGAGTTTGCTTTTTGTCTCTCCCCCCCTCCCCTAGATAACCCTTGAACGAACAAGTATTTGCCATGAATGCGAAATTACACAGTGTTTAACGAAGTGCTCAGCCTTTATGATGTGACTGTCTTGTGTTTTTCGATTTCGAATCGTTGCCAAGGAAATGGCGGACGCATGTTTCAGAATTTCCAATAGCAGGGATTTTGTTTTCAGTGGATTCTTACCGTGCTTTAGTAATACTTTTCCAGAACGCCTGTAAACACTGGAAAGGTGGTAGGAAGTCCCCTTTGCGATATATTAGTGCAGCCAGTGTTCAGAAGAATCTTCATAAATTTTCTCGAGTCACGAGTGAAACTGCATCCAGAAAAAATAAAACTGGAGAGAAATACTGACGCTTAACACTTACACGCAGATAAATATTTAGTGTATTCTTGGATTCATAACTTAGATAATAACTGGATGTATATAAAGTCATAATAAAACATTTCACATAAAACAGCGAAAAGTTGCAAATTTATTTTAAAAAACGTTACATGGTATAAATACAAGAGAATCTATGTGAACATTACGACTTTCTTTTATTATTACAAATTCATCAACAGAGTAAAAACAAGTCTGTCATTAAGTATATTTTTATTACAACTTCAAACTGTAAGATAAAATTTTAGTCTGACAGAAATGCCGATGTCATTTGCAATTCTATGAAAAAACGTGAGAGGTTGACTATTGATCTGTGAAGCTGATTCAATATGCACAGCGAAACTAGTATGAAAAATGTCTTGGTTATTTAGAATGAAGTTCATTAATGAGAATATGTATCCACATAGAGGAGCTACGACCTCTAATCCTTCGAAAAGACTTCCACGTGAATTTTTAGGCTAGACACCACATATTAATCCAAAAACTTCATTTTTCAAAATAAATTTGATCTCAGATAACCCCCACCCCCAATATTATTCCATTTCACGTCGAAATAAATTGTATCTAGTATTCTGCGCGTTGTTAAGTTTATAAAACTAAAGTTTATTCTATAAATGTGACGAAGGTAATTAAGGCTTCGACCGGGATGTTCTTTTGTTAAATCTTATGTGGTACCGCCTGATTCGACTTCTAATGGTTAAGTGAAGTGTTTTCTTCGCGGTACGGTCTGGATTCGTAAATATTATGAAGACGAGCTTCGGCTTCAAAGGGTTAACCAGCTGATTTTCGTAATGGTGAGGTGTAGTGTTTTCTTCGCGGTACGGACTGAATTCATAAATAATATTCAGACGATCTTCGGCTTCAAAGGGTTAACCAGCTGATTTTCGTAATGGTGAGGTGTAGTGTTTTCTTCGCGGTACGGACTGAATTCATAAATAATATTCAGACGATCTTCGGCTTCAAAGGGTTAACCAGCTGATTTTCGTAATGGTGAGGTGTAGTGTTTTCTTCGCGGTACGGACTGAATTCATAAATAATATTCAGACGATCTTCGGCTTCAAAGGGTTAACCAGCTGATTTTCGTAATGGTGAGGTGTAGTGTTTTCTTCGCGGTACGGACTGAATTCATAAATAATATTCAGACGATCTTCGGCTTCAAAGGGTTAATTAGGCCGATATTATCCTGGACCACGCCCAATCTTTGAGTTGTACGTGATACACACGACGTTTCGGGAGTTCGCTCTATTCCCGTCTTCAGGTGTGTGTTTGTGTGTGTGTACACACACCACGGATTTTATTATACGAATATGACGTTGGATACTGCCCACTGTTTTAGATTTATCTGAAACGCTTTCCGTTCTAGTGGTAAAATGGCAGAGGAGTTTGCTATACTGGAATACCAGTAAAATAATGTAGTTTACACAAACTCCACTACGGGAGTAATTGAATCGTAAATAAATAAATTACATCCTACAAATAGATAATATCCAACATAATTTTAGAATAATAAAAAATGCTATGATTTCGGTTGTGTGCGATTAAAATCAGTTAAAATGTCTGCAAATTTCACACTTCATAAACACTTTCTTTTTCATGTGAATGAAATCACACAGTTCAAATAATACTGAACAATTCGGAAAACAAAAATGCGGCCAGCCATCAGCGTTCGACTCACTGGCTCTGCTAAAACATTCGTTACAGATGTTCAGTTCGCTCAGCAAGCAGGCAGTGGCGTTACATCATTTTTCGCTCGTCAGCCTCCCGCACGCCCGTTCAAAATATGAAATCGCTGCGTCGGTCTGTCTGTACGCACGCAACAAAACGAGAACAGTTAAATTAACTTTCAAAAACATTAAACTGGAGAGGCTTGTGAAAAAATTGTGGAGCAGTTTGAATTTTAATTTAGATTGGGCAGTCTTAAAGAACACCTGAGACCACAGCACTTTCTGGATGAAATCTTATTTCTTACTTAAACATCATTACCAATTAATCTTTGTAATGGTGACGCGATGTGTTTTCTTTAGAGGCGCAAACCGAATCTTTACTTGACATTTCTGATTTAAACGACGTCTATTCTACTGACTCAACTGTTGTGTGCGTCTGTGTTAATGCGAAGCGTCTGTCGGTAGCTGGCTCTGCCAACAACAGTGGTTTTATAATTCTGCGGATGGGTGACCACAACCACGAAACTAAAACACGGCTTCATGTGAAACCAAGGAAAACAGAGCAAAAAGGAAAAACTAATGGCGACTTAGCTCCTTTGTCACCGGATTGAATAATCCACGGAATTTTTTTAAAAAAAAACAACTCTCTCTCAGGCTACTTTAAACGTGGAGCTCTGTCTTAGTAAGAGTTTCAAATCGAAACCACAATAAAACTGATTAAAACGTTTTTATTAAGACACTTACGAGTTTAAAATCACGCTTAGTTTAAATGTAATGAGCTTCATATTGTATCTACTTTACATAGAAAATTATCAGCAATCTGAAAGAGGCTGGAAGAAAGATTTGAGAATTTTAGTCGGGAGATCAGAAGGGAAGAGACTGAGTCTAGGTGGGAGGTTAGTGTCAAAATAAATAGTGAAATTAGGACATAAACATTCTGGTTCCGTAAAAGGTGTGCTTGAATCTCTTGGCTGGTTGGAGAATGTTCGATGGAATAAGTTGATTCCATTTAGAAAGACCATACGCCACATTCTTGTTGCTGTACAACATAAAACGTCGAAACTACAAGTACCATAAAAGTATTCGCCCTTAGCTCCGTCCGTTTTGGAGGTTAACGGATCAAACTCAACGGGTTTCAAAACATCTACCACCACTACAGTCATTTACAAGTCACCGTACACAAATCACGTGTTGTTTTAATCATTCATGATTTCTCGTAATCGAACTTGGACATTTCACGCCGTTTGATGTCTTATTTGTCAACTGATTTATACCAGACACGGCCCTGAATAGCGACAGTGCTGCTCCCACGTCAATAATTGGAACGACCGCCACGTCGATGTAGCAATGACGTCGAGTACGTGTTCGCACGGGAAGACGTACGGAGTCATTACGTCAATTTCGAAATCAGTGAAACAGTTTCCATGACGTCGATTAAGGCGAAGTAACCACGATGACACACAAACAGTAAAATTTATAATGGGGCCGAATACCCAACGTTATGTCCAAATGAAAGTTCAATCTTACCCGTAGTTTGCCACAGCGTCTGTCCGGAGGAAGAAGGAGACAGGAACCGCAGACCAGCCTCTACGCAAGGTCGTATCATAACGCTAATTATCAAGTAAATGAGAGTCTGTGTCGTGCCATGCCTTGTTTCCTTCGCTCTGAAATGAGATTATGTTTAAATCTGAAACTTTTGTAAAACTCCGAATCAGAGAGAAGTTAATTTGATTTCTGAGCATTGCGAAAAAAGTTGTAACATCATTGTGCCCTCACTCTGTGTTCATGCGCGGGGAGTCAAGGAGATCGTCCACCTCCTTACCTCGTCCCACTACGAAAGCACGAGGAGGCGGGGGGCGAGAGTTGTACATACGGAGAGGGTAAATTACTTCCAAGCCGACATTTTACATCGACGTTGTTCCAGCTACTGTTTACCGTAACGCAATTATAGCCCCCTCTCTCTCAGTGCTGCTAACACAGGTCAGAGAGGGCGAGAAAGCTCAGGGGCGACTCATCTCAGTCGGCCCGGGCAAGTATTCCGCCCCAACGCCATGATCGCATCTTAACGCTGAACTCCGTCCCTTGCTTGCGTTAACAGAAGGCGCAGGCCTCGTGGGGGTCTCTGACTTGAAGCACAGCCACCTTTACGGAGTCAAATTTCCCTTTTATATGTTTCCCGCACTCTGCTGTAAAACACTGCATTTCTTGTATGAGACGAAGTTTTTTGTTTTTTGAATTTTTTTTTATAATTCCCTTAAGGGCGAGCTTATTTTTTTACGACTGCAATAGCCCCGTTTGCTAAATCCAACAACCGCCTCTTGATTGCTTGTGTTCTAGGCGTAAAACAGTCGATTATGCTCCAGAACACTGCAAATTGTTTTAATGTTTTTACCAAGTGTTTTTAGTAGAAATTATTAATGATGATTTTGAAAAGGATGGAACTTGGCGAGTATTAGAAGCAAAGTAGAGGAAATTCTCTTGAATGTATTAAAATAAAAAGTTTCTTGCGTATTATCCATCATCTAATAAAATAATGTCCATGTAACACGTATTAAAAACAAAATGTATTTCGGGAATATCTGCTGCATTTTGTACCTCACGGGCAAGGTTTGTCCCAGGTACACAGAAGTAAATACCCTATAAAGTGGTGAATAGATGGAATAATAGTATTACTAATGAAACAGAGCGCCACTGTTTATATACACGCATTTCCCCAATCCATGAACATCCTTCACTCTGATGATATACAGATTCTACAGGTGATACAGCATGTTAATAGAGTACCAACCGATAATGGCTTCTACAAGGTGTCACGTGATATTTCCTCCAATGAATCACATCGATATCAGAATTACTCCAGACTGAACGTTATCGATTCAGCGGTGAGACTGGCGTGCTATTGTACTTTTACGTACACAGCACTGTTTCGGAGGAACATACTGCGTCCATCCTCAGGAGAGAAGTGTTCAGCCTCGAAGATTAAGGCTGAGGAGGGAGAACCCACACGAGTGGGAAGAGGGGGCAGGAAGGCAAATGATCCGAAAGGACATTTTACTTCATCCGTCTGCAGAGACGAAACAATGTAAACCAAGTACGTGCAACCGAGCGAAGGCGTGTTAGTTATCCGCGCGTGTTCTTTAGCACTGCCAAAGTTACTTTCGAGGCAAATGAAAGTCGTATTTTTTTAAAAAAAAAATGTTGTTTCCCTCGTATTTATTGAAACTGTTTCGCTCATAAAACTACAGACCTTCCCCCCCCCCCCCCATCTCGTTAACTTTTCGTCCGTTCGATTCAGACAGTGGCGCCACTACGTCAAAAACAATTGAGTTAACTGGCACGGACGCGACTAGACACAGAACATCGAAAATTCTACGGCCCGAACAAACTCGAAAACTCACAGAGAATTGAACTTGTCCGTTTTAAGTTTCTCCTTCGTCTGCCCGTGAAGGTTCGTAACTCTTTATTTATCTATACGTACCTTCCTTTCACGTCTTTACCTCTGCCCTCTCATGTGTCCTGTTTCATCAAGTGATTTTTAACTGCGAGGTAGGAGGTAAAGACACGTGACGTTACGACTACGTTACTACTTCGCCAGTGCAAAGTGAACTGCAGAAAACCGATAAATGATTGATACTACGAAGAAAGAAAGAAAGAAAGAGAATGTCTGAATTTAGACGAAATGAACATTTACCTTGAGGAGTGTCGACATCCAACAATAATATAATCACTAGGACAACAACAAAATATTTAAACTTCATGAAATCGTAAGTTCAAAAACAACGTAACGGGAAACACTAGAAAACAGACTTAAAGGCCGGAGACAGTCACTCACCTGGTTTAAAAATCCACGGCCTTTTTAACGGAGCCCAGCGATTCGATGCCACGCGACATAGCAGCCTGTCACAATATCAGTAAGAGTACGCTGTACCAAGTCCACGCGCTCACATTACATTCAATTTTAATATTATCCTCTCATCTACGTGCAGTCTCACAAGTAGGTTGCTCCGAAAACGTTTCCCAACTAAAACGTGCGCATTTTACATGCCACGTTGTTGTGTGCTACACGTCCTGCCCATCTAATCCTTAGCCTGATCGGCGTATGATGATGATTTCCTTCTTTGTTACTCGTCTCTTTTAGATGTGAGTGTCTTAGAGTGAGATACAGATAAATATATATCTTATTAATGCTGTTAATAACACTATTCGATTCTTTAATTTTTAATTATTATAATAACATCACGTTTCTAATTTCACAATCAATACATGATATAAAAACATTCTCCGTCATTTCCAAAGTGCACAAATATAAAACACAAGTTTCATCTTTATTATGTTGTGTACTTAAACCAATAATAAATAACTACTTACATATTCAAATGTTTGCTGCTTCTCGCTTGAACGTTTCTGGCCAACTTCTTACCTGCAAAAGACAATCACAATCATCAGGACAAAGTTTAACCTGTCAGGGACTTACTGTTTGTTGATTGCAAGCTTCGTGAATTATTAATCTATTCGTGTCAGGCGCCGGACGTTAAAGAAATCCCAATGACGGGCAACGACAGGGCATATTCGGCGTTTAGTGAGACATTTCTCAGAGTAACGTAACGTAATGCAATGTAATGCAAAAAAAAAAAACAGCAGGGACTCTGTGGAGGTCGGACTGGACACTGAAAGAACCCGCTTCTATGTGTACTTTCTTTATCCCCTTAAAGCCCAGTGGTAATTTTATATACCACCTGTTTTAACATTCTGTAACTCTGCAGTTTGCCCACAGATATTGTTTATAGGATTCGTATGATTCTCAGAGTGAAGAGCGATTATTTCCTTAAACAGCGTTAACAAATTGATCTTTTTAATTTCGAAGTGTTGTTTTCTTTGAGGTAAGGAATGAATTCTTGAATATTATTTAGATAAAATTTGGCCTTAAAGTTTCCCTCTGTCATAAGCAAATGCTGAGTTCGCAAGTTTAAACTTGCTACTGCATCCTTTCATAAAGCTCTCCCGACTTCAGTTCATCAAAATGTCTCCCCTCTCCCCTTTAGAATTACTCACTTACCTAACTTTACAAATTATAGCTGCAACATTCAAACAACAAGCAAATCAAAACTCCGCCGTCTAGCAAGCAGTCACTAATTATCAATTACTTCATCCATACCAGAAGGACGAGTGAACATTGCCTGGGAACCTTCTATTAGGTGGTCTTTCTCCCCCCTCCAGAAAATAAATATCTCTACAAACAACCTTGCCAAAAAAAATTGCATTTAAATACAAGGTGTTCAAAGGATGAACGCTTAAATATCACGTGGTACATATAAATGTGGCTCTAGATAAGCAACAAAGCTTTAGACGAAAAGAGGGCTAAGTGGTCTGGAAAAAAAAACAGGGTTACGTACGTTTCAAGTTAAGATCAGACGTTTCAAACTGTCTGCCTCTGCAACATTGTACAGTAATCGATCAGACAAGCTATTAAATCTGTGGGACAGAACCGCTCAGATAGCCTAAAATTGCAACCCATATCTTCAGTACGTTGTACATAGGACCACACTGAGTCCAGCCATACCTCGTACCTTCTTAGGAACCATTTTAGTATTATCCTCCCGTCTAATATTAGGTTTTTAAGTGGCGTCTCCTTTTCAGGTGTTCCGACTAAAACTTTATACTCATTTATCGTGTCTCTTACTCTGTACCGCCACACCCTCATTTAATAACTAACTAGGCACGTCCTCAGGTAAGGAGTAGAGGTCGGCCGATAAGGGGTGGTCTTCCAGCTTGGGGGTTGGGCGTAGTGCTAGTAACCCTTCACCGTAAAAAAATATTTTATGTTACGAATACAATACTAATGCGAAGTGTGAATTATAAAATCCCTTATTCTGCAGTAATTTCCCAGTCTCGCCTTACGATTAACCTCTCGGTTATAAATTTCATCTTCAGAATCCTTGTATCAAACACCGTCAATCACAAAAGTCTAGGAGAAACGGATGAATTTGACTCGAGTTGATAACTCCGTACAAATTAGTTTCAGTGCACACTTCCGCTCTTACACGGAAGCTGTAAGACACTGAACAAAACTTAATTTCGATGGTACGCATTCTGCGTGCAGCAGTTTAAAAGCAACGCACACACGAAATACGTATCATGAAAGAGCCAAAAGCCCTCCGGCTATAAATTTCTGGAGACCGTTTCACGATTTAGAATACAGGTTAAATAAATCATAAATACTGGCCTGATATTCAAAAAATAAAACCTAATGGAGATAAAGCAGAGAGGGCAAGGAAGCATATATATATATATATATATATATATATATATATATATATATATGTGTTTGTAATGAAACGCTGATCAAAGCATTCCAACTCCCGCTGTAGTTTTCAAAATAAATAAAAAACACACACACACACAAGCCACCTTGTTGCAAATACTAATGAAGTACCAGCAGACGCCACTTTACATTTGAAAACAGTGCCATACGCCCCCCCCCCCCCCCCGAGTTTCGTATTCACAGTCCGCAGCATCCCCTCTCCCCTCCACCCCGGGTCATTAGTAGACGGGGATTAGCTAGTTCCCACCATCATTACTGGCCACAACAATTAATTCCGAAGGTAATACATAAATTTCCATAGCAACATTATCATCAGCATATAAATCAAAACACTAAATAAAGTACGACGGTTCGATGCTGGGGTTCGATCCCCGACAGGAGCAAAGGATTCTCTGCGTCCAGATTCGGCTCTAGGGCCTACCTAGACCCTTGTCCAATGGGTACCGGGGTCCTTTCCCTGGGGACAAACCGCGGCCGAGGCCTGACGCTGACCACTAACCCCATCTAGTGCCGAGGTCAAGAATTAGTAGGAGCTATACCTGCTCTCCCCCTCAGCGCGCACATGGCGCGTAGCAGGAGAGCATAACTTTGTTTACATTTCTGCGACAGGTGAGTGACGAGGCCTTTCGAAACGTCTGCTCTCACCAGAAAATATTACGATGACCACGTCAAGGGAAATCGATGGGTAATGCATGTTGCACGAACGGAGAGATACAAAAATACATTTTAGCCGAAAATCCCAGCGGAAGACGCCAGTAGGAAGACCTAGGTGGTAGATTGGAAAAGGATAATATTAAAATGGATCTTGAAAGAGCGTTACAGTGTGGATTGCCCTCACCTGGCTCAGTGAAAAGTTATACTTTGCATTCAGCAGCGAATTGATTGCAGTTATGCTTGTGGTTAACGTCCACTCCAGCGGCTTATGGTTCACAACGAAGAAACTGTTTCGTGCAGCAGATCCATTTATCTGCCTCGGTTGAACCTCACTGAACGCACACAGCATCGCGTGCTTGAACACCGCGTCTTCCAAACTGAAGCGACCTTAAACTCTAAGCAGGTCTGCACCGTTTTACAGAGCCGTTTCGGAATTTACCTCTAGCCAATAAGAACGATGGTAATGATATTACTATTATTAAGTAACAACAGCCCCGAGCCAGTTCTAGCCATCCGCTATCATCACAAACTACCTGTCTATTATGGATTTTTATGTTCTTCTAAAGTGTCCTTATCGGCCTCCAAAGAAAATGTTTTCCAAGCGTTGCCCCGTTAAAATTCTGAATGCATTATCTCCACAATCCCCCCTTCACCCCCTCAGATTAAAATGCCTTAACAACACTACGTCCCTCGTTATTAAATTTCTTAAATTCCCATCATCCTTCTTTGGTCCATATGTTTTTTTTTCTATTCTTGAGCACTTCAGAATATCTGCAAATGATGTGCTTTCCTTAAAATATGATATCACATTTATTCTCACAAAAAAAATACAAGTCGCAATATTATTATTGCTATCGTCATTATAAATGAATTGAATTACAAACATCACTAGTAAATTTACTGTTCTGTTAATATAAAATGATAAAACACACATTTATACAGCCCCGGCCGCTCTGTACCCCCGGGAAAGGACCCCGGTACCCATTGGACAGGAGGCTGGGTGGGTTCCAGAGCCGGTCTTGACGCAGAGGCTAGAGGAAAAATCCTCTGCCCCCTTCGGGGATCGAACCCCGGTCGTCCAGTCCTCAACCAGTCGCCATAATACTACAGACAAGCAACAGTTTGCAAAACATATTTTAAGGTCCTGTTGTCCTGTACCTGTTTAACTTTTAAAATTAAATCGTATCCAGGCAGTCCGTTGTTCTAACTACATTCTTATCTCCCTGCCTTATTAATTATCGTAATTTTAAAGTGCGGTGAACATTTCAGGCCTCTCTCTTCTTGTCTGCATTCGGCAGATGCGTTTAATGGCGGATACATCACAAAATTCACTAAAATAATTAAACTGTTCCGCATTTTAACAGTTTTCTTAATTAGTTGTTAAAATATGGTTAAAGCAGGAGACACAGGAGAAACGTTCTGTTGGATGTTTCATGTGTTTAAAGTCAACGATTTAAATTTCTCGGTTCGTTCTGACGGATTTGTCTTCTGCAAATAATTATTACGGGTTAACATTGAAATTACGATAACTGTTATGAACATTACAAGCTGTGCTTACACAATTACAACGCCTTATTGTCTCCTTGAAGCACTGAGGTTAGATTAAGTTGTTCACTATGATTTATTATCACTGGGACCAACTGAAGCTGATAATGTTCTGAAATGCCTGTCGTGCTGTTCATAAGGATTACGCTCACTTCCTCTAAAGCTGGTTTTGACGGAAAACTCTTTTATTACTGACATTTTTAACTAACGGAATATATTTCCTCACCACAACAATATCGATTCGAACAGCAGTGTGGGAAACATCACAGTGAAACACTTCTCTCCAAACGTAAACAAAAAATATCCCTGTGTTATCCAAACTTCATAAAAGTCACTGAGTTTCATCTGTTGAAACGCACAAAACATAGCTGGGCATTTACAAAAAAAACAACATAATTTATTAAAATGAAACAAAATGTCGGATCTGAAGTAAATCTTATTTTACGAGGCACTGAAACAGGGAATTAGAATATTCTATTAGTCAAGCATGGATGTTCGAGTCGTGGTGTTCAATGTTGTTAAATTATTTTATTGTACTGTTCTTAAGGACACAGTAGGTACCATAATCATACAGAAGGGAAAATTTATAGTATAGAAGCACACATATGGAACGTTACAGCAAAATCTTTGGCACTCCTGCTTCGCATTCGGGAAATACACGGTTCAAACCTCAGCCCGGATTAAGGGCTTCTCGTGGTTTTATCCAGTCCCTCCTGGTACACGCTGGGATAGTACCTTAAAAAGGGTCATGGCCAATTCCTTCCTCGCCCTATCCAATTGAATATTTACCGAGTGCTTACCTCGTCTGACGTCATACAGCGTGATTTATTAACGTCGTCGTTAAACAAGCCACGGATAATATGTAGGATAGCACTGTAAACGAAAAGTTTCAGCCCAACTTTCGAAACGCCAGTGACTCAGTGGAAACAAAGCTGTCTCTCAGAACATCACATAAGAAGAGTTCCGAATCAGCGTGAGTTATTACACGTTTTCATTGCATTACATGTGCTCCATTTTCCACGTGCGTCTCCTGAAAACGTTTAAAATAACGACAGGCGATAAAGCCTACCGCTTCCAGACAGCCGACCCGAGCCGAGCCTGGAGTTCGTCACGAGTTAATGCCACAGCCAAGTTTCCCCTCAGAAACTGATGTCTTCCAAACAAGCTACTATAAAATTTAAGAGACCCACTACTCTCTAACTACTTAAGTTAGTTATACGTTGACTTCAATGGGGGAACGATGTTTCGCTGTTATTTAAGTTAATATGATGATCTTTTTTAAGTCCTTTTTATAGATCATTAAAACGAGAGGCTATAAAAAGTATGAAACGTAAACGTAGAAGGTTAAAACGAGGAAGTGAGACAAATAGGTTAATAACAGGCAGAATCTAAGTAAATGGGCATGAGGACTTTACTTTAAGACAAGAACAGTGCATCCTCTAAATCAGATCAGACAAGCAGTTCTTTGCGTCTGTTCATATTTCACATAGAAATAGTGCGCCAAGTGTAACAATAATATGTACACGTCATTAATTGTTCCTCGCAATTCTTTCTCTATAACACTGCATTTAAAAACTTCTGAATTTTTAAATATCTATATTTTTTATATGAACCCTGCATTAAATGATTTGGAAGTTATTGCAGTCGGAGCAAAAACTGTGCGTTCTGCCTTCCGTCACTAGTTTCGGAGTAGAAGGAAACCAATACACCCAGAAAAGCAACTAGATTACCAACCCCTGATCTGAGACAGTGAGATTCAAAGGAGAAATGACCCCCTTGTATTTTCTTCTAACGGATCTCTATCGCACAGATTCGCCCCGACTAAAGTTGATGAAATGCAGTCATTTTAGTTCATAATAGAATTTTTAACTTCTGTATGAACCACGTCTGGTCTCATTACTGTGAAAAAAATTATATTATTATCCACATCTCGTTTCTTACGAATGTCTCAAGATTTTAATTCTTAAGAGTCTCATATTGTACTTGGTTTTATTAACTTTTCTTTGGAGACCAATATAACGCTCGCAAATAAACTGGGCACTGAAGTATAGACAATTTCGAAACATGTAACTACGCAGGATTATGGTGAAACCAGCAACTACATTAACATGCTATCGATTGTACCTTCGATAGTGCCGACTGTGTACCATACGGAATAATTATGCTCTAAAGGTAGTCAAAGTAATACATTTCATGCACTGCGTTCATAACGTGGCCAGAGGTATATTGCACGCACAAAGTGCGTTCATGCATGTGACATTTTGTTTGCAAAACACGGTGCTACAGCCATTCTGCCCATCAAGCTACAGCGAGATATACAGCTCATGAAAATGGAGAAGTATTTTCCATGATTAGCCAAGGGCTTACTCAGTTGAAATTTTTTGGAACACCAAATCTCTCGTCAGCAGAAAAAAATACTGCTTCCAGTGGCGGCTCGTTAGATCACAGACATGTGAGCCTACAGGTAATACACGAACAGAGATAAAAGATGCAACATAAACTTTAAAGTAAATTTGGATGTACAGCGTGTCCCACGAACAGTGCCTAATTCGGGAAGTCATCACTCGATTATTTTAAGTGAACAATATCATCAGGTGTCGAAATATCAGACGTTACGTGGATGTGGTAGATGGGCTGGGAAATTTTCACTCGCAGATTTAATCAAATTATTTTCATTGCAGGAATAAACCAGGAATGATAGGGCTATATTAATCATGTTTAACGCACATTTTACAAACTCAAGCGGGTTGTTGTTCGTCTATAAATCTGTTATTTCTTGAAGAATAAACATTGTTTCACATGGATTCAAATTTATTGCATCTGTGGTAGAATTTTTACGTGGCTATAAACATGAAGAGTTCTATAAATATTTTGTAAGTAATTAAGTAGTGTAGCAATTGGAGATAGAACTCGCAATTCACCTTTCTGTAACCTAACCTAACTTAACGTATCCTAACCTAAACCAAGCTAACATAATTTAAACCCATACTCACCTTCACATAAATTACCTTAAGATAACCGAACGGAAGTTGAAAAAATCTTCGAAATCTCCAATCGGTAATGTTATCTCACCTCTCAAAACCGACGTCATCTTGCAAACCTGAATTCTACCTCTCTTTACGACTAAAATCGATCTAACCTCTCTGACCTCCCCTCACCTACAAATCCCGAGTTCAAATCATTACCATCATCTTCCTTGGTTTTCCTCGTTCGGTCCCCAGAACAAACTGCCTCGTCACGAGTTCCGTGTTTGCGAACACCCTGTATGTAACCATGTGGAGAGAAGAAGGAGGCTGCGCGAAGACGAATCAAGGCAACAGCCAATGCAGTCCAATTGATTTCTCGAGAGATTTTCCATCGGCCCCGCTGGGAGTTTGTTTGCAGCAACTGCACGCAGACGGCCGCCTCTCTAATTCCCCTTATTTGTGCTGTGTCTCCATGATTGTTTATTCATGAAATTGCTTCTCATACGTGAACGAGCTGACTTTACGTTTATCGTGTCTTCCTACAACATTCTACGAATCCAGTATGCAGTGACTGGAATTTTTCATGTTGATGTCCGTTCCCTTATTTCTGTTTCGAGGCCAAATATTTCACCTGAAAGGCGAAAAACGAGGACTACGCCTATCAACCATCCCTGCTTCAACACAGTCCGGCATTTGTCAGTCTAACACACACAAAACCTGACGTACGCATTTAATTAAACACAGATCAACATCATAACCAACTATTTATACCAAACGCCATATAAACCAAATCTGGAGCCACGAAAGGTTATGAGATGAAGCAGACAGACGGAGAACTTCTCGGATTCAGCACGAGGCTAAACTTCCTATGCTGAAGATAAAATCTAATCGTTTCACCTACGTCTTACCTCTACACATCAACAGCTGTTAATTATCATTTATGTTAACTTCGAATAATTGTGGATAAGGCTCTTAAATTCCAACGTCAGGGGAAACAGGTGAGTATCTCTAAGGTCTATTACCACAGACCACACAAGATATGAACTGCTTCACAATCCGCATTTACCAAATACGAACAACACGGTGCACCATAAGACAAGGCTACAGCCGATGAAGACCACTGTAAGCACATAACATTGTATTCATGCTTAAATCACTAACTGTGGCATTGAGGGTCTATTGACACACACTGTATGTGTTCAGTTTGCAATGTAAAAGCCCGATTAAGTTCTGTGTTATTCTTTGTACATCTCAAGCTCTTACGAATGCAACGAGGCGTGAAAAGACTACATTTCAACCATTTCACCATCACTACTTTCGACAGGGAGGGTCTACTGGCACACACTTTATATCTTCGCGTTTTAAAATAGTATCTTCCAACCTGCACAAAGCCTAATAAAATATCTTCTTTATACACAACACTTATATATAATAAATTTCACATAAGAATTTTGCGGAGGATTTTTGAAATAACCTTCATACCAATGGTGTTATAAATACTGACTCACCATGTAAAGGGGCGTCACCGAAAAATTTAGAAAATTTAAGGCATAATTTTCTAGGCGTGGTTCATGCAGATGCGAGTCCAGTTTAAATCTGTACTTCGCACTCATTATAAGTAACTTACGTCGCTCTGAAATATCCATACACCCATTTCTCTCGTTCTACAGAAACAGTAAAAAAATTAACGAAACATTAACACGCGTACGATATTAACAGTTTTATCATATAACAAAAATTCTCCGATGCATAAACCGGGATTTCGAAAGGAAAAATTAAAAACAAAATTGAAAGGTACTGCAGTTTCAGAATCCAAAACTTGAATCACACAAAACTTTCACAAAAGCGAAATATTAAAATCAATAAATACGAAAGAAAACTCGAATGCACGCAAAGCAATGCGAGTCAATAGGAAACAATAGTATTTTACAAACCCCTAGCACCAGAAGGCGGCTTCGAGTGGGGATAAAATAACGCAGAGGACACAGGACGTCACCTCAACTCCTTTATGAAAGTTCAAGGTAGGGAAGGAAAGTACAGTTCATGGCTTGGAATGATTTCAGGTTCTCACGGCGTTCAGTACGAAGATGGCTGTCTTCTGGGTTGTAGCGCTGCCAATTTCTTACTTTTCCACACCTTATGCTTCGCCGCATACTGAAAACTGTCAACACAAATCAGCGATTTATTTATTTGTAGTTTGCTTAAAGACGCTGTAAGTACTTAAGACTCAAGACCGCTGTTCCTATAAAAACACACATTTCCTTGGGTGACATCACCGTTCGACGGCACGGTGTGACGTAGACTCGAACCTCACGTGCTCGCTCATTGTCCGGAAATCAATTCGGGTGTTGGAGTTAAGCACCGTAGTTACTCTAGAAGAGATCTGGAAGGAAGGACGCGTTTTTACTCAGTTACGTCTGACAGCTATCAAATCATACAAATAATATTTCCACGCAGTATATCCTACGCAGAGAATCCGAGATTAAATTTACTTCCCAGAGCCCGGATACCCCGTCTGAGGCTATTCGTGGTGTTACTCGGTACCTCTGGACTAATGCAAGATAGAATCTTAAATCAGACCACGACCGCTTCTTTCCAGATCCCCTCCAAGTTATTAATCGCTGACCATCTTATAATTCATCGCTAGCTAATCTGTCCTGCAGAGAAATCATGACAGTGTTTCAAGCACGGGTAGACCGAGGCAAACATTACCCTGTCACATGACTATCATTCCCTATCTACGGTTCGCGAAACTTTATGTTATGCCTAGAAACACAGAAGACTCAGACAAAGTAAAACCAGATTCTTTAACAAAGTTTTAATTTCCAAAAGCACTAATTTCCTGTTCTTCGCGTCAACGATGACCTCCACTGACCCGACCCCCTCCTCCCGATCTATCAGCTACACGTCAATAGTGGTTAGCATGTGCTGGGTTACGTTAGCTTAGGTTACGTTGGGTTAGGTTAGGTTAGGTTAGTTTAGTTTAGGTTAGGTTAGGTTAGGTCAGGTTAGGTTAGGTTAGTGTATTTTGTTACGTTCGGTAATTTTTTTAAACTTTTGAGACGATTTGAAACTTATGGCCAAAATTCATCACGCCGTTACAGAACGTCACGTCAGGTCACGCTTTGTCACGCATTGTCAACAATGGTCACGCTTTGTTAAAATTCGTCATTATTCGATTCTTCCCGCCACATTTCGTTACGCCTTTACAGTAAATCACGCCTAGTCACGCTTCATCACGCTTCATCACGCTTAGTCACGTTTGCTCACGACTTGTAAATATTCGTCACAATTGAACACTTATGGTAATCCCTTGTCATGACGTGACCGCACGTCACGCATAGTCACGCTTGAGCACGCGTGATCATCATATCACGTTTCGGCAAGTTTACTTTATGTTACGTAAGGATCGGTTATTTTTGGACACATTGCAATACGTTAGAATTATCAACAAAAACAATGAAAAATAAACACGACAGTCATCCAGCGAGTCTGGACGATTTTCCGCCTTTGTGGAACCTGAATGTACATCGGAGTGTTTAGAACAGAGTCCCACTGGACCTTCTGTACAGTCAGATGAAGTGAACGCACAGCTCAAGCCGCATTTCTCCTTTCATGACCATTTTAACATTATCGTCCCATCCACTGACGGACAAAGAAGGAGGCAGACGACCAACTTTGCACAAATACAAACTGTATTCCTGCTCAAGTAACGAATTAACACCGGAATTCTATCCACCAACAAAATTCACGCACGTTAGACTTACTGACGCAAGCAATCATCATAACAGTGTTCACGGCGCGGACCAACATAACATAATGGCATTTGCCTGTGCGACGGGCGAGCCTACGCGATCAATGAAGGCGTCTCCTTTTACTAAACACTCCAGCAGGATATTAGGACCAATTATTCTTTCATTTACGTATCTCTGCGTTGATCGCTGTGATAAAAATTGTTGCGTGTTCGTTCTCCATTTGAAAGACGGGTTACTGGTTTTATTATGTTTCAGTTCGTCGTGTAAAGATTTGCTCCAACTGTCCCAATCTCAAAGATAGCAAAATGTATTTCAATCCATCTGATTAAGTCATTAACTACAGACTAACTGAGCAACAGGATTTCCAACAGAAGACTTGTGGCATCTCCCTCCAGTTTCAGGAATTTTTGATTTATCGCCCCAAACATTTCCGTAAAGATTAAGTATAAATTACGTTGCACTCCATTATGCTATTATATTATCCGTCTTCTCGCGTAGAGCTGGATCCACCGATCATGGCCGCTGACCTTGTAGGGAGAGCCCAGTATGCGGACCACTCAATGAAGGAAGGAAGGAGTTTCCGTCGGTCAGTACAGTCTGTGCTGTGTTACCAACATGACACCTGTTCGTTGCAATCTCCTTTCTGGGCATTGATAACGCCTCGTATCACAGACAAACCACCGACGTCTTACACAAAGAAGGACGAAATGAAAGCCTGGCTATTGGAAATAAACATCCCACTTTGTGACGTGTTGAAAGCTCGACTGTACGATTTAATCAAATTAAATAAATCAAAGCACGAATATTTTGTGACTCATCAGATTTTAGCAGACAAAGAACGTCCTGTGCTGAGACTTCCGCCGTAACATCTCGATATAAACCCCAATAAAATTATTTTCGAAGATGTAAAACAATGGGTTGCAAGCAAGAACACATCATTTAAAATTAGGGACGTCGAGCATCTGTGTCGCCAGAGATTAGAAGAAATTTGGTAAGAGGAATGGGATATTGTATGTCAGCATGTGGAGAAACTAGAACAAATTTATTATGAGCAAGAAGGAATAATCGAAGACGCTATTGAACGCATGATAATTGAAGATAATGGAGCGAACAGCTGCAGCGGTAGTGATGAATCGATGAAGCGATGGTCTGTGAGGAGCGGAGGAATTGGAAGATGACCGAAGAGTTGTGAAGAAGATAATACTCTCTGCAGTGTTAATATTCTAGAGATGTGTATCAAAATCGACTTTCCTGTGATACATAACGTGGTGATATTTTATTTGGAGTGTACTGTACGCGGCCTCCTGCCATCCGTTCTGGTAAGTGACTCGCTCCGAGGTTCAAATTAACATTGTTCAGCGGACAAAACAGGCTGGAACGCAGTATACCAGCACGTATCCAAACTTGTTAATCTCTGTTATTCTACTAAGGCGACGGACACACTAGACAAAAGGCAACATTGAAATTCCGTACATTTTAATTTTTAAGTACTTTTATGAAAATGCTAAATGTTCTGAACCAAATAAAGGTGAACATTTGGTGATTACGACAGAATTACAAATGATAAAGCCGGCAATATATCCTTCAACACTTAACGAAATGGACGGTTTTTAATTACAATCTCGGGCAGGACAGCTGTCGTTCTGATCGAAATTATCCTACTCCGGTTTCCCCTTTTTGCTGTAATAAAACCCACAAAAGTTTCGCTGAAGCTGGCCCCGACATCTTCCCTCTAAGTGTAAAGGAATTGATCACTTTCACGGACCCTCCCCAATATGCGCTATCGGTGGAGCATCGTCAAAAGAAGTGACGATTAACTCGACGCTGACAAGACGGTCCACTTCGCCTCGCTTTGATGCTGCGAATATCGAAGTTCAAATAGCCGTGATACTTCAGCATTGTCATTGAGTTCACATCAACGTCAAACATTTTTCGCAGCTTAGGTTGGAAACATACACTCAAAGAAACACGCTGTCTCCGTCTTTAGCCTTAAAGTTGTACGCTGTAAGTTTATCCGAAACGTCGGTATCTACATGCAAGTCCACAGGGCGTTATACAAACATTGATTTTTTTCACCGCTGTGATAACCTAAAATCCCATGACAACCCTAAATTTACGCACATATGACGTCGTAACTCCATGACAAGCGAGGTCGACTGACTCAACTCCTGTATTTTTCTCTACTTAAAACGAAGAACTTAAGTAACTTCATACATGTTTCACATGTCCACTTTCTGCAAAACAAAATCTGTGCAATTTCTAAGCGGTAGGTTATCTCAAGAGGGCATTTACCTTTCAGTAAAAGCAGACTGATAAGATTACCACGCGGTTTGTATGCAAGTATGTCCTTTTTTAAGTTTCGAACCAACCGAGCGATTTTCACAAAGTTTGGTACAAACGTCAAGTCTTGGAATGGAACCACAAATTTGCACAATTCAAATCCCTACAACTGATGATAAATACATGACAGAATCACAAATATGTGAGTTGGAATGTGGTTCTGAAACAATGCATGGTAATATATCTTCGAAGAGCGAGCATATTTTGAGACGGTAAATTTTTATAGAATGTAACACAACACCACGTCGGACGGACGAAAACTTCCCTCGGCATAACGAACAATAACATCACTAATAAAATATCTGTATTATAGTATGACTTTTAAGTTTTGCCATGAAGTCCTTTTGATTTTATCATTCAAACATAGGGTTCAGATCGAGTAACCGGTTCCGATTAAATAAAAATTTTCCTTAAGGCTTTTGGGAGTATGACTAAGAACAAAGAGATTAAGGTGGTTTTGTTTCGGAACACACACCATGTCTTCAGTGACAACACACCTTCATACAATCGCCACCATCTTGTCTTTACCGCAATTATCAAACCAGAAGGAGGAAGGGCGTGTGATATATCGCATCTCCGCCCACAGAATTCATACCTTAATAAGAAGGATGTTGGGTTACAACACGCGAGCTGCATTGTGCCACCATCTGCTTCGAACAAAATAAAAGCACGATATAATGCAGCAAACATAAGAACAAAGCAATGAATTTCCAGAGATCTCCAACTTCAAGCAGGACCTGTAGCTGCGGAGAAACATATATTTTGTAACATGACACGGAAGAATGCCTCTCATCTCCTCTACTAGCCTCCTCCACAGCCCAACTGGTGCTCTGCCAGAAGTTCTCAAAATTCTTATTTAAGGCACACAGCGTGTCTCCTTGTGTGAGGTACCAAATCACCGAAATATCTCCACCATCTCTGAAATATGTGAATAAGCAGCAGTTCCACAGCTGAATTCAGACTCGGGATCCTGGAAATCTGAAGGTTTCAGGCACTGCATGTCTCGAACCACGCAATTACGGCCTTGCTTTAAACCTTCACAAGCCGAAGCTCCTCTAAAAGTATTTAAGTATTCAGAACGTACCACAAAGAAAACACTAAACTTCACCATTACGAAGATCGACTGGTTAAAGCCGGTTAAGGAAATAATCTCTGTTTACTTTGAAAACCATATGAAACACTTAAAAATAAAACTACATCATATATCGATTCTTAAAGTAGGTGGGACATAAAAATTTATGCATTAACATTCTGTTTTATTACATTAAAAGAGTTTTCTAACAGATACACTTTTCGTTCACAAGTTACAAATTTTATACATGTGGTCAGATGGAACGGAATTGTAACGTTGAAGTAGGAAAATGTAACACAGAAACATAAGATGTCACTGTAGTAAAGAGCGAGGAATTTCTTGAATAGCTCAGCGACCATCGGCTTCTAAAGGAGTCTGCCCCGTGCAAGAGATGTAGCAGGAGGTCTCCATTTTATTCAAAGGTCACTGTAAACTATGCGGCTCTCATACAAATACAAAACTGCTTTTTTTCTGATGTTCCATCTTCTTCTTATTCGGTACTCCAGTATTCTAGGCATGTCAGTGCTCTGACGCACGCCCCCCACCTGGTTTACGAGCCCTTCCCGGTAAGATTCCATCTGTCCAACTTAACGTGCGTCAATAATTATAAGGGAAAATTCCAGCTAACAATTTCGTGATGCCCACACACGCTAAGCTCATAAAGAACAATCACATCCGAGGATCATACTTTATCAGTTCTGCCACAAACACGTATCTACAGCGGGTTGAGTCCCTGTCAACAAAACAACTGAACATGAATCAGCGATAAAACAATCCCCTCTCCTTGCTATAAATCCTTACCCCCTCGTCCACACTTCGTACAGTTTTTTGACGTAAATACGTCTATAAGGAAGGGTCATTTGGCAAAAAATTGTAACGAAAAAGGGAAACGAAAAAGTGAAACGAAAAAAGGAAACGAAAAAGTGGAACGAAAAAGGGAAATGAAAAAGGGAAATGAAAAAGGGGAACGAAAAATGGGAACGAAAAAGGGGAACGAAAAAAGGGAACGAAAAAGGGGAATGAAAAAGGGGAACGAAAAAGGGAAACGAAAAAGTGTAGCCTGGTTACCTAGGGAACGTCGTGTTTACTCGGAATTGTTGTTACCTAGAAAACGTTACATTACATTCAGCTACCACAGACCCATCTTAAGCGTAACTAATTCAAGTTGATTAAGCAATGTCTTAATCAAACTTTACTCAACTGTAAAGCATATATAAAGGAAATATTTAGAATAAAGCCAATATATAAACTTCCTTTCCGTATAGACGTATTTACGTCAGATTCTCCGGAACCGTGGTTCAACTGTCACTTTTTTTTAAATACCCAAGAACTAGAAGATCGTTCAGCGTCCACGGTGTGCCAACCCTTTTCACCGAACTCCCCGGCCTCGTAGCACCGAAAACGAGGGTACCCGAAACGTCATTACATCGCAGTTAGGACTAAACCAGATATCACACAGACGCATTTCTGTGGACCTCCTGAGACCCGACGGCCCGGAGCTACGGGGAACAACAACCGAAGCGGTCACGTGTGTTCTCCGTTATGAATACCAAAGTGTCCTCTGGGTGGTGGTGGTGGGTAGAATACCGAGCAAAATTTTACTCTTCGAATTTCTGTACCCCAAAGGACACAAAAGGCCCGGATACCTTAGCCTATGCTGTGCTCTACACCAGGGCCTTCCCATAAGACGGTAAAGTAGCCGAAGCGTGATGCTGGCCACAAACAGTCATCTTGGGCCGTGGTTAAAATTACAATCCGCTTCCCCATACTTTTTATAGCGTTGCATTAGATGAACCGTCTGAAGCTTTTTAATCCTTAATAATCCAGCCCGTACCGCAAAGTAAACACAATGCTTCACCATCACAAAGATCAGCTGCTGTTTAAGGAAATAATCTACGCTTACAGTATGAATAATATGAAATTCACATACAAAATACAGATTTACTGACTCTAACAGCATGTGGTACATATAGTTACCACTGAGCTCTAAGGGTCTGCGTCTTCATAGCCTGGTATTTTATCTGAACACAAGAATAAGTAGGTCATTAAGGCGTGGTGTTTAATATACCGCAAAGAGAACTTTACCTCTTTTCTCTTACCACGGAATACAATTTAACCTTCGATACTTCAGGAATTATTACGTTTCTGTTATTTTCCTTTGTAATTTCGGTCTGGTTTCTTCGAAATCTTCATTGTAATTCAACGCCAAAAGCACACATAGCAACAACACCAACAACAAAAACAATATCGTGCAATACAAAGTTTCGTACCAGTTACTTTGCTTTGAGAAATATGTTATTTGGTGCAAAAATATGGGAGAATTTAAAATATCATATAAATACATCTCAGATAATTTGTCTTCGTCCCTTGAGAAGGAGCAAACCAAATTTATATACAGAAACATTAACAACAAGAAGGCTGTTTGGCTACATAAAATAATACAAAATAGGAAAACATTCTTTTCTACAGCGAAAATGTTGACCTACGGTGAACTTCTAGACGCATTCAGATACGACGCGGGAGTGCAGTGCCAATGCTACTTAAACGCGAGCACACACAAAATTTCCTGAAAACGCACAATTTTTGAGAATTATAACTGCATGTTTTGTGAGAATTTCATAATCATTTTCAAGACAAGGCTAGGCCTTGTACCAAACATATTTTATTCGATGACAGAGCTGATTATGTTAAAATAATCACACTCCGAACTATGAAGCCGTATGGGGATTGGAGGTAAAACTCCATCCATTCTCGATTTCAGCAGTAGATGGCTCTGGCTGAATAACCCCAAGTACCCACTCGGTAGGAAGTGAGTGAGTTCGTGGGGAGTCCCCCGCCGAGAACTTTCCCGGAAAGTCGCAGAAATCAAGGAACAAATTACGGCGAAGGCACGAGAACTGTTAAACCGTTTCTAATTTCCTAACTTGTTCGATGTGATACGAGTCCAATCTTTGCTTCGTTAACAGTTTAAAATATGGATCACAGAGAAATTTGCAGTTCCTAATTTCGTATAAATCCGTTTGGTGGTTAGGTGGCTGTGACGCGGGAAACTTTTTGAACACCCTATTACTTTGTGCTGAGAACATGAAATGCAATTTATGAAGTTGTCTTGCAATTCTGAGGTGTGCTGAAAACTCCTTACGAGCGATGCGCCTGTAGGACAGAGAAGGGGCTGACTGGATTAAGATACTGACAGCACCAACTGCATTTCGAAATGAGTTCCTATCTCCTGTCACCAGACGAGAACGAACATCAATCTAAAAACGAGCTACGCGGATAAACAGTGTAATATAATGCCATAAACAAAGCACGTTTTGGGGGGGGGGGGGGCGCTGTGAAGTTTGCACAAAAAACTCTGACAGTTTCATTAGTCATTAATAATTAAATAATTACCTGATGACAATCTCGTTGCCTCAGTTTGTTGTACGTGTGACAAACAGAGCCCGTTGGCGCTAGTTCTGCGTTTGCATGTGGCCTGGTTCATTTGTACCAGGGGTGTACACCGCAGCCCCCACTAACGAACAGCTCACGGCCAAACGACACTATTCGTTGACTACTGAATTAAAATGAGATTACAGCCACGTTATTTCCGGAGGTTAGTGAAAATTATTCGTCAATTTCTATACACAACTTCTAAAGGCACAGATGTACACCAAAATAAAGTGACATGAGGCTTCATAATAAGGGAAGTTCCTATTTGTTAGATATTCTTTACCAAATACTCCTCCCCCAATATTGTCAGGGCGATTAAGTCGAGAAGAATGAGATGGGCTGGGCATGTAGCGCGCATGGATGGGACAAGAGGTGTGCACCGGGTACTGGTTGGGAAGCCTGAGGGGAAGAGACCTCTAGGAAGACCTAGACGTAGATGGGAGGATAATCTCAGGCGGGATCTATGGGAGATAGGAGTCGAAGGAGACTGGATTTTGTTGGCCCAGGACAGGGTCCGGTGGAGGGCTTTGGTTAATTCGGTGATGAACCTCCGGGTTCCGTAAGCCATCTGGTTGGTTGGGTCCACTATTTGGGAAGCCTGAGGGGAAGAGACCCCTGGGGAGACCTAGACGTAGATGGGAGGATAATCTCAGGTGGGATCTATGGGAGATAGGAGTTGAAGGAGACTGGATTTTGTTGGTCCAGGACAGTGCCCGGTGGAGGGCTTTGGTTAATTCGGTGATGAACCTTCGGGTTCCGTAAGCCATCTGGTTGGTTGGGTCCACTATTTGGGAAGCCTGAAGGGAAGAGACCTCTAGGAAGACCTAGACGTAGATGGGAGGATAATCTCAGGCGGGATCTATGGGAGATAGGAGTCGAAGGAGACTGGATTTTGTTGGTCCAGGACAGTGCCCGGTGGAGGGCTTTGGTTAATTCGGTGATGAACCTTCCGGTTCGGTAAGACATCCAATTAGTTAGTTAGTAAGTTAGTTAGTCCTCAAATAAAATAAGGGCAAGGCTGCAGAACGCATGAGGAGATGAGAAAATATTACAAAATTTTTGTCTGGAAGCCTGAAAGACAGAGTCGTGCATTGGAGGACCATATCGAAACGTGTCTCGCTAGCAGTGTTGACTGGATGCAACTGGCTCACGAATTAGACTGCTAGCAAGCTGTTGTGAACACTGTTCTGAATTTTGGGGTTTTATAAAGGCGGGGAATTTCCTCACTATCTCAGTGACTGTCAGATTCTAAAGGACTGTGCCACGTGAAGTTAGGTCAGGTCACTTTGGTTAGGTAAAGTTAGGTGGAAATGTTCATTCAGACGGATGCTGAAACACCATCAGCCCATGTCGTATTCGAAAATTAACATTTTCCTTGTAAATCGTCTCGATTGAAAATATTCTTTTCTCCCTCCAATAAAGTTGGATGAAAGAGTGAATTTATTTTCAAATATTCCTCTAAGCTAAAGTACTGAACTAGTACTAAGCAGTGGTCGAAGAATACTTATATCCATTTATATTCTTCTGGTTAAGAGCTTAGTTGTGATTAAAAATTCAAGCAATTAAAATTAACATTCAGTATTCACGTGTGTGTAAGGCAAGGTTGTTACCTAAACCTGAAAGTAAAGCATTTATATGCTTAATGGTAAACTTTCAGTTAAGTTTCCTGTTATAAGTACTTTTTACTTAAGAATTTCGTCTAGTTGAAAATTACTGTCTTCCGATTTGTTGCGCCCTACCGACGTTTCAGAGTTGCTTACTGTTTCCAACATCAATAATTTCTGAAACGTCGGTAAACGTCAGGGCAACAACCCACTAGACAGTTATCTCCATATTCGCTGCAGTAATAACTTCAAATTTTTCAACGAGATTGTTTTCGAAATGAGACCTCGTCAAGACTCCTGATTCTTTCCCAATTTTCGAATTCTATGTCCTCCCTCTGTCCACAGGAGAAAAATCGGGTAGTCTGTTCGCCGAAGCTGGCTTGTATCTTGAATTTCATGTACTACATTAACTGAGTGCCCGCGTACTACTGGCATCTAAACGCACGTCTTCTGTTCTCAAATATCTGCTGCCATCTACACGAAACTTTCCTTACTAACAGCGGCAAATTATAATACACCCAACAAATCGTAGTTTCGAATCGTTGTAATAGATTTACACATTAAACATTTTCCATACGAAGCATCACGTCCTATAAATTACAAAACATATCACAAACATGTGTAAAAGTACATCTTACCTCACTTCAGAATCGCATGTCCTTGAAAGCACTTCATACTACACGCAAACACCGTCAGCCATATTGCCACCCAGATGACTGACGCTGCTACCAACTGCTACATACTTTAACCTATCTACAAAAAAAAACCCTAGATGGTATTTTTGCCAAAGGATACTTTTTTCATAGAACGTCGGTGTTTAACACTGCCAGTGGCAGAAATGAGTCTTTATTTTTTAACTGAACTAATGGCGGGTTTGAAATAAAATTCCACGTAATATTGACATTTGAAATTCAAAGATGAAAGTTACTCCACAACGTTGGTAAGTACCCACGAGTCCACATGACGTCACAACCGAGAAGGACAGCCAATAACATATATTATATTATAATACTTACAAAAGAAACATGACAAAAGAAAAATTCCTACAAAATTCAACGCAACAGAATTTCTATCGTCTTCCCGCATCATAATTTAATAACATTGACTGCTCCAGGCCACTGGTCTAAGCGATGCTTCTTTGCTTTATATAAATACAAAGCCTATATAGCGTACACACGTCGTAATGTAAACGACAATCCAGCCACAAACCTCCGAAATCCATTGACCGCCATTCTCAGACCTGCATATCAGATTATTTACCTTTTGACTACAAACACTGGACTTAGAAATGCAATTTATTTTACGTCTTATCTGCACAGTTACGAGAAACAAGTCAGAACAGCAGCTGCACAGATCAATCACGTGACCTCCCAATCGTTGGCAAGACAGTGCACCCACAAAATCGATTAACTAGTTCATTTATCCGGTGGCAAAACGTCTGGAGAAATTGTGAGGGCGATTCAAAACTAATTGTCCACACTTCTCTATAAGCAACGACCTCGTGTGCCACTGAAGCTTCTTATATTAAGCGTTAAACAGCTTTACCATACGAAATTTTAAACATTAAGGACAAACTTCACGCATAGAAAACTAATTGAATAAACTGAGGAACAATTATGTCTACTTTTTCATCTTCTGTCCACAGAAAGCTGTAATACGTGCCTTCATTTCTGAACATCTTTTACTTTCCCTAATATCTTAGACCCACAATTTATTACGTTCGCTCCTCCATTCCTACTTTCTTTCGATCGCCAGCCACGTGAGCACAGTTTAGTAGCACGCCAAATGCAAATCTACAGGCTTCGACACGAGGATCCGTAATATTTCCATACCCTTGAACAACTTCATTATGAGCAACCATGCATTTATTTTGAATCTGAGTACCGAATGGCACACTCCATAATCAGCCAGCTGATTTATAAAAAAAATATCAGCGACTTTAGTAATTCTTCAAACATACCTTGAAGATGGAGAGACACACGTAGTCTTAGAAACAGCTGGCTGCTCGAAAAATAATATTATTTCGCCTTGTAAGTGTTAAGCCAAATCTCAGTGGAATTCGTTCTTCATTTTCTTCGTTCACTCCAACAAAGCACTAGAGCAGAATCTAAAAATTGGCCACGACCACTTCCTTCCAAGTGTTTCCCAGTTATTAAGTCATAATCGTCCTTCCACTGTCTACCTGATGCTACATACAGCTTTTAAAGCCTTTCTATAGGCCACGACCACATCCTTACATAATGTACTCAGACGATCGTTCGAAGCTCTGGGTCTGTACCTTATGGAGTCGATAAAATATCGCTAAATAACACAACAGTCGATACATTGCAATTTCATATAAGAACTATTCATAACCGAACGTCTTTGTCGAGTGGTTATCATTCCCGCTTCGCATTCGGGAGGTCCCGGCTTCAAATCGCGGCCCGGAAACCGGTCATCCTGACGGGTGGCGCGCCTTCGTGGTTTTACTCAGTGACTTCAGGCAAATACCGTAATAGTACCTTAAATCAGGTCACGACCGCATCTTTCCGCATCCTTTCTAATTCATTACCCACTATCATCCTCTCATTAGACGCTACAACTCTGAGTTACTGAAAAAGCTTCGTTTGTTAAACTATTAATAAATATCTATAAGATACATAATTTATATACGGACTGGCCGCTATTTCAAACTTCCGTGCACCTAAGGTTAGCGACACAAATCCATTTCACATCGATTTTATTGATTTGAGAAATAATGTTATATTTAACATCACAGATTGACATGTCACAATGTTCATACTTGTTTTATGAAGTCGTCACTTGTCTTGTAGTGACTGTACTCGCACAGAACGGCGAAGGCGGTGAACAGCAGAGACAAGGAATAAAAATCCAGCCACTGACAATCCAAATAACATAAATAAAACACGATGAAAATATTGAATCATTGAAATTTCGGGCTGAGACAGAGCAATGGGATTGATACGCATGCCAACAAATGGCTCTCAGTAACAGTACAGTCCCTGCGCAGTGCATTCGTCATCAGAAAATTCAAGCTTCTGTTTGTTTGTTTGTTTGTTTGTTTCATCGTCTCAGGGAGAAACAGCAGTTCTGAACAAAAGTCAAGAACTTTTTTAATACATGGAACAGACAAGCTTCAGTTGTGATATACATTAATTCATTTCACTTTGAATTAAACAGTTCATCGTGGTTCATGTATGAGCTTATGGCCTGAAAGATTAAATTGAACGTAATAATTTACAGTGATCACAAAACTTCGTCTATTAAACTATACGTTTTCCTAACAGTTACAGCGACCCTGTCTCCTCGTCTCCTACCAAAAACATTAAATCACATAAAACCAAGTCATTATAATTTACTTTTACATATTAGAGTACGTTTCCTAGGGCTCGGATGGGGGACACAAGAAATATGTACAGAATTTTGGTGGTGAAACCTCTTGAAACACTAAGGAGATAAGATAAGATGGGAGTGGATGCAACTGGCTGAACTTTGTGCGTGATTACTCTCTTATGATTGAAACAAATTTTTAAGTGCTTCAGTATCAGATGCCAGTATCTCCTCCAGCAAAACTAATTACATTCTAGTACACTCTTCAATAATCTGAAATTACTTTCTTTTCGACGCGTATAAATATTATATTAGCCAATGCATAAACAAAATTACAATCTGTAAGCCACTTCCAACAAGCGTCTATACAAAAAACGCCCGTCTGACCAGTAGAGAATGTTGATGGATTATTCATCGCCTGTCGCTTTTATAGCGAACGTCACTGGAACATAGATTTGTTGCCTTCCAATTTTGATTAGTGACAAATAGGTCCGAATCAGTTTTACCACTTGACTTTCAAACTTTCTCTTACAAAGAAACAAACAAAAAAGATAGAAAAAAAATAGCAGGCTACGAATTATGAGAATGCAAAGCACCGCGAGTACAATGAATGTTTTATAAATTCCATTTCTAAGAAAAAAAAAAATTTTTTTTACATTCATCACCTCCTGTTGGTCTTTGTGGGTGCAGGTGACGAGATTACAGAAACTGAATATTCGTATGTGAAAAGAACAAAACGACACGTTTCTATCAATCAATAAACTGAAGTGAAGTGACGTGAAGTTTAATCACATGCTGGAAGGCAGAATGGCGTTCCACTGCTCGCGCTTGAGTAGGGAATTGGGAAGGCGTCTGTCCCTTTGCTACACCGTGAACTCTGAGCAGAAGGGGCGGCAGATGGCAGTGGGGGGTGGGGGGTGGGGGGGGGTGTAAGCCGGGGGCCAGGACAGCGCGACTTCTGATGTTCCTAGAAGGTGTTATGTGTTAAGCTTCGAAGCAAAATGAGATTTATTCGAGATTTCTACTCGTGCTGCCCCCATCCTTAGTGACCGCCTGTCCATAAGTAATGACCTACATTTGTTTCTTAGAGCCTCTAATATCTGATCCTCTGAAAAGGCCTATCAAAGTATTGCACTCATTTCGTACTTAAACAATTTATTCAAGTGTTTTCACCAAAAAAAAAAAAAAAACACTTAAGTACCCAATCAGCAAACAAACGGCATTTTAGTTTCAAAAACGAAAATAAAGAACCGAAATTACATTTAGAACGGTAAGCAGATTAAATTCGATTTTTTTATATCTTACGCTTGAGAAAAATTGTCTTTCGGATTCATAACTAAAAGCTGTTAAAGTGAAATGTAATTCTGCCCGCTGTTTTCTGTTTTACCCTGAGGTAAGAAAATAGTTTCAGGATGTCGGGTGACAGGATTCTGAGTTCAGGGTCTGTGAAAGTGGAACGGAAAATACGAAGAGCACAATTATAGAATGCATTCATTATTTTCAGTACTGTTATCCACACATAATACATGAATAGAGAATTGCTCGCTACGTTCTCACGAAAAATCACCGGTGGTACTTAAGAACACATTTTTACCGAAAAGTGTAACAAGACAACATATAACCTAAAAGTAAAACCATTATTTACCATTAGTCAATTACAAATGACTCAAAGAGTCGACACTTACCGATCTGCCTTGCTGTGTATATAAGTACACGTACATAGTAAGCCTGAAGATGGTTCATTGAAAACCGAAACATGTCGTGAAAAAGATGATGCCCTAATTGTAAATCGAAGATTTCGATATAAAGAGCATCATTTTAATATATTTTAAATATTTTAAATATTAAATGTTAATTGTAGTAATAATATTTTAATATTTAATAAAATATTTTATTGTGATTAGACGGTTAAAATTAAACAATTATAAACAATAGTAAGCCTAATTAAACAGACTTACCATAGCAACGGAGCAGATTGATACTGGGGGTTAATGACGCCAAGCATTGAATTTAGCATTAATTTCAATTATTCGCCACTTCAGAGTCGACCATTCATTCCCGCATTACTGGGCTGTCATGACGATAGGTATTTTTATCGGTGGTGACAAGCTTTTCGATGGAACCCTGGAGATGGAGGCTATGCGTTCCTACTGAACTCTGGTAACCACCTACGAAACTACAAGGCGTCACATTACAGAAGATACCAACGCACATTTTAATCGCCGTGATAACCTCAAATCTATTTTACGTAGTCTGTCAAAAGAAGATTTCTCGACATTCGTTCAAGAATTAATGCGAATGGACACGCCCACTAACCTAAGCTAAGCTAACCTAACCTAACTTAACCTAACCTAACGTAACATAACGTAACCTAACCCTACATAACCTAACTTAACCTAACCTCTCCTCGCGTCTGCTTTGCTGAGAGAGAAGTGTCGAACCCTCGGACCGCCTCGCGAATCTGCAAGACCGAAGTCATTTCGTTCCGGTTTATAATTGCGGATTATCGCTGTAACAAGCGAGAAGGAGCCAGAAGGCGCTAATGCCGTGTAATATTTCATTCACAGCATGAAAGAGGGATATTTATAGCTAAGCAAAGTGTGAAAGGCGGGCGAAGTGCGAGGAACATTGTGATTCAAATGTCGCCGGCTAAGAACCCGGGAGCCACTCTATTCGAAAAACCGTTTCGGGGGGAGGGGGCATGTCGGTATTGTTGCATATTCGTGGCGTGCCACACGACAGTCAGCGGCGTCTCTGCGCAACGTTATTGTCGAGCTCACGCGTCACTCCGCACTCGAAACAGGCTCGCAGCATGCGAGGAATTAACGAGTGTTTAGGGAAATTTCTCGGATGGAAAACAGACACACACAGATTCAGCTTAAGACAGTTTTCGACATGATCTGGTTCCCTCTATCAACTGCATTTCTTTGAAGGTTGTTTTATGATAAAAAAAAATTAATCATAATTCTTCAGATTATTTTACAATTCATCAACAAGTAAAGTTATGTATGCACCAAGTGATATGAGAAAATGCTTATGCATTATTAATATGTGAGCCTAGCAGCCATGATCGTAAGGTGAGAGAAGCTACAGAATTTGACAGTGTTATTCTCGTGGGTTGTGACTCCCTGTGGGGTTCAAGATGGTGGCAGCGCGTTCGTTTTTCAGTAACGCTGGTACAGACGACGAGACTGCACGGTGTCATAACATTCCGAACTTCAGTGCGACCAGAACATCAGATCTCACCGCAGAACCCAGTCAAGACAGCGGATGACTCGGTAAGCGGTCTCATGGACCGTGGAGTCAGGCCGGATCATCCTAAGATCTCACTGAAAGTCTCTTAACGGCAAATCGCTTGCAAATCATAACAGAAGAAAAACGTGACAAAACTGTTTAACTTTACGGTACGACATGGATACTTAGTACATCAAAATGGCATTTAATGTTTTTGTATCTATAAATTCGAGCTTATAAATGCGAGGGTCGGTAACTTTATATATGCAGACGAAAATTATTGACAAGTAGCGTCAAAGTTCAATCCACAAATTGTTTTAAATGAATCACAAAACTGTATATTTCGAAACTTGTCCCAAAGTAATTTTGATAGTCCTCTCTCGCGTTTATCTGTTGAAAAAATAAATAATGGAAAAAAATAACCTAACCTAACCTAACCTAACCTAACCTAACATAACATAACCTAACATAACATAACATAACCTAACCTAACCTAACCTAACCTAAACTAACGTAACCTAACCTAACCTAACCTAACCTAACCTATTCTGAATCTTCACAATAATAAAGTCTTCGAGGAGTTTGTCATTTAAAGACACTTTAAGTACTTGCTAGCTAAGCTATGACCCAACTCCTTATTTCTATATTGCACTCAGAATTTATTTTTGTTTCATTTCAATGTCTGGCAGTTCGGATGTACAGTCAACAATCTGATGTGGTATTCAGTTTTCTGGGGGTTTTGGTGTTTTGATTACGTCATAGGATTTGTTGATGTCTTTAGAATTATGACCATTATTCTATGATATTTTTCTGAATAAGCTTAGTCTCTTTATCAAAGTCCTCTTTGGAAAATAGTATTTTGTGCAATCTGTTCACAAGGAAATTGAATGCAGCTCGTTTGTGAGAATTAGGATGGTTTGATGTTTTATTACGTCTGAGAATGTGGGTTACCTGTAGATGCCTAATTGGAATTCTTTTGTGTGTCTAAAAATTAATTTCTTATTATTTTCTGCTCCCATTTTGCATTTTAAATTGTTGTGCATGTCGTTATGATCTCTAGAATGTCTTTAGCTGTGGTAAAAGATTCGTCGAAAATAATTATAAAGTCATCCAAATACCTAGCGATCAATTTAACACAGAAGAAACGAGTTGTATTTTGTGTTTATTTTCCAGGAAGATGCTAAAATTGTCCATCTTTTCTCGAATATTCGCTGCGTTCTGAAGCATTGTTACCAGACCTTGTATTGTTGTCTAATCCGGCACAAACCTGTCAAGATATGTGCCGCGAAACGCTTAACAAACTTCAGCAAACGATGCAAGGTAATTGACAGAATTCGCACGAGTTCTGCTCGCGAATATGTTACCGGCAAACTATGGAATCCGGCAATGTATAGAATACCTAAAGTCAATAGGCAAAGTATGAAATTCAGGCATTCTATGGAATGCCCAGACATTTTATAAACTACCTCAGATTCTTTAGGGAAATTATATAACAAATAAGTTTCTATAATACGATTCATACAGTTTTATTTTATCCTTTATGTTTGTAAAAACTTAATATAAAACAATTTTTTAATTCTCAAAATTTTTGTTATGTTCAGATTGAGTAGCTTGGTGTTTTCGCGACTATCTTGAACAACTTCCATCTTTAAAAGTAGGTCACCGGATAAGGTCAGTGACTTTAGGCGATTAGGAAAAATCTGACGTACTTCTCAGTCTCTATTTGAACGTAACTATTAAAAAATATTTCCCACATAACGAACAGAGAAATCATAACTAAAATTTTACCATAATATTCCGCTAATTTGTTCTGTTCGACTGTCTGTGCGACTTCGTTGCAGGATTTTTCGGCGACACGTGTGCACCAGCCGCCACTGAGCACGCCGATCCCGATCACACGGTTTCTATAGGAACAGAAGCCGTTTTCTTATGCTGCAGCAGAATAAAGAGGTGGAAGAATCAATGTCTGCCAAGTTGAATAAGATTAATAACAGAAAACGTCTCTCCTACCTCGAATTCAGAACTGGGTTAGTACTCTTAAAATTCGCGTCTCAAAAAAAAAGACTGTACCTGGTATCCTACAGTGGAAGAACGAATTACATACTTTGACACTGGATAGAAATCATCGACATGATGTTTCAGAAATCTGTTATTGGTTTTTGTTAGTCTGTCTGTTGCAATGAAACAACCGTTCTCAATCGATAATGATCTCTTTGTATTTCCGGAAGTACGTCACTCGCATACACTTTTCTCTAACTTCAAATTCCATGACACGCCTGTTATAGGTTATTGTTCTAATATTATCTGTGGCCAAACAGTAAATTGCAAATAACTTGAAATAAACTGGCATTTATCTTTACGGATGAATACACGGGCATTAGTAATTATTTGCCAGATTCTCCTCTCGTTCCACCGCCTTGTCGTGCCAGAAACTACTCTTCGTTTGCATTAATGGTACAGAGACTACAGAACTTCCGGCTTTTTGTGCAGCAAAACTCGGCTGAAAGTTTCGCACAGACCCACATAATGACAATCGTCAACTTCAGAAACCTCCAGAACAGAGGCATTAAAATACGACTCCGAATTTGTATGTAACAAAACAGAATCACGACTTGTCCTTGTGTTAAAACACTAAAATATATGTACCAAAATTCCACTCGAAATCGATAGCACAAAAATCGTGCCTTCCACATATCGATTACCTTAGTTAAGTACTACTTACAGCGGACATTCAGTTAAAATACAACTTCCGTTCCCTAATGTTAAGTTTGGCGAGTACCTGCTAATAGTTTGGACTGGAGAGATAGGAATTCTGAGGATTCTGTTAAGAATCTTCTCGTAAACTGAGCAGTTACAACAAAATATTGTGGAACAGATAAAATCGCGGTGAGAATTATAACTAAAAATGATACTAGCAGTCAGTTCTCCCGTTTCGAGTCAAACTATCCCAGAACCTTGGTCTTCGGAACCACTGATAGGTGCCCGCCCGCACCAAATCATCCCACCGACACGGATCCTCTGCCCCGTGTCGAAATTCGATAATTCGTCTCACGTAACCTCCCGGCAAATAACAAACTCTTTCCTCCACTATCCCCTCCTCGTCTTTTCCGTCTATTTCTTACCATTTTACAGCCCCTAAAGCCATGTGAGAATTGTTCGGCGTAGGCTCACGCAGACCACGCTCCATCGAAATGAATCTGGAAGGATTTAATCCCACCCGAAATGTACCCCCCGCCTGCCCCTTTTATAAGGGACGGGGTATAAAAATCTTCCATAATGCAGTCTGCTACAAACCAGCAGAGATTTAATTCAGTTGTCCTTCGTTCCTCGAGGCAAACGCCACGATTATGTCTTAATTAATTTAACTAATTGAACTCGCGTCCATTTTCCCTGTCAGATACGAATATGGAAGGTGAAAAATACAACTATTAACGTTTGTACGCTTGGAAGTGTTCATTTCGATATGTAAGTCTGTTTCTCATCATGTACGGCCTCCTGACACAGCTCTGAATAAATTTTATTCGTGAGTTTTCAAATATAAATTCCTTAGTAAAGAGTCTATAAATTATCACGTCAGTCAAGACTGACTTACACTTATTACAATTTAACATGAATCTTGAATAAATTGTTAGAGGCACAATATGAATTAATTTTATAATGTAACATTCTTTCCACAACAAATATCATGTTTAACTTCGGCTTTCATGAATAAGTCCCATCAAATTTAGTAGGTTTTTCAGCGTATCGACAAGCACTGTAGTTACCATCTTCATGATGACTGTGTTTTTCCGGGCTTAAGAAGTCTTTATATAGGTCTGTATAAGTGAATCCTAACCTATCCCGAAGGCATACACCATGAAGACAGCACCTGAAATGTCTCTCGAAACGTTGGAAAAACGTTCAACACTCGATGCAGTTTATCACCTAAAGTCGAAGATGTCGCTACACCAAGTTCGATCAGAGGTAGCGCCACGTGTGTCCGTCATTGACGCCCCCAGTTCAGACGCCGGTGGCCGCTGAACGCAAATTCTCCACCGCATTCTTGGGGCCTGGACACTGTCAGCTCCCGAATCCTCTTAAGGCGTCTGGGAAGGACAATCTAATTTCATACTTGAGCGGTCTGCGGTATGGACTTACGTGTTTCGTGGGAAATCCAAGAATCCAGATAACTAAGGATAGGCAGCCTTGGACATAAGTAAATCCACAGTAACAAAGCTCACAGCCACGTAACTCCACGTCCAGATGCCATTCTCCATAATAACAAGTCTTACTTGAGTTACAAAAACACAGACTTTTATTTTCATGATCTTCAGACTGTCTGTCTGTCTGTCCGCTAGTAGAAGCATCCAGCCACCTGACCGATTTCGTTCAAACTCGGTAAGCTAATACTTCATGACATCTTGCTAAGGTTCAGTCAAGCTCCATTTTCGTTCTTGGATATTTAAGGAAATTTAAATACATATTTTAAAGTTTTCGCAGATTCTGTTAGAACTAGGCTTTTGACATTTGTTGTACGAATGCTAAGATTTAAAACCCTTTTGAGTAATAATCTCCTCAAGATTATAAATTTATGTCGGAGGCTAACCAATCAGGAAGCTGTTTGTTCAGCATATCCTCTATGACTACGGATCGCCTTATCAGACCACGGCCTCAGGGCGAGCCAAGACGTGATGACAAGGGAACAATTAACCCGAACGCCTGAAACCTATTCTGGCTAGCAATTATCCTCTCGCACTTGACACTAACTTAGACAATGAAGATATCCACCATATTTATAGAATCACAAACTTTATTGGCATTTGTAATGGGGTAACTGAAACCAGTCCACACGTTACCACCCCATTCATCAAAGACGTCATGCCATCTATGCCCAGGTCTCCCAAGTTATCTCTTCTCTTGGGATTGTCCTATCACACCATTATCCGTGAACTTCACTCCAGCCTCCAGTATTTTGGTACTTAACCTTTCGAATCTTCACATCTTCATCTGCACCACGCCCTTAAATATCGTTACTAAATCATCATTTCTTTGGGGAGAGACAAAATTTTGGCCTTCCATAAAAATAATATATACAGTTATGTTGTTAATACTTGTGACTTTAGACAAGGTAAACAGAGAGGCAAAATTCAAAATTGTATCTCCAGGATTTGATCTGATCTTAAGTTTAATCTTAACTGACGATTTTAATATAATTTTGGTATGTTACGATCTTTTACAAAGCACTTCCAACCTGGCACATTTTAAAGGCTTTAAAAGCCGTTTTTACATCATCTGCCTGCACCACGTCATGGTGACTGCACATGGATATATAATAGCACGTATTTTTCCTGCATTAACAATCTTCTTTTTATATTCTGCACGAATACCCACATCTTCTTAAAGGACTGTATTTCAAACACTGGCGTATTATTTTATGACTAGTTAGTTAACGTAAAAAGATTTTTTTGTCCAGAAACTTTAGGTTTTATTTTATAAATTTTGATACAGCAGTAGTTAATGTATTTATATTTTATAATCTGTGTTTCATTTTCAGTGAATGAATATCTTGCTGTTTTTATACAAATTAATAAATTATTTAAATTATTATTGTTCTTGATAGGGATAACTGAGACAGATGTAGGCTGATTGCAACCAACACGAATCGTATTATTTTTAAATGTCAGACTTAATCACTATTTTCTAAACGCACTGGAAAGTCGAATAAATTTAGATATGGCTTACATTTCATTCAAATCGACTGGATTAGACAATTAAACAAAAAATGTAAGGTTTCCTCAAACGCAAATACTTTGCCCATACAACTCTGTACCAGGTAATTAACTAAGAACCTGTCAACATTTTGAATAATGGGTGTCATTAGTTTTCGATGTCTTCAGCCTCTGTCTGCCAGGTGATATATCATCACACAAATTGTTTGAAGAGACATTGTTATGTTGTTGACAGCCCACAAATAATGAAAGTGGTATTTTCTCGAAAAAAAAAAGTTTCATATGATTAATCATGCGACGGGTGTTTTGAAATGCTACAGATGGCGGTGGGTTGCTTAACAAGTCGACGTTAAACGTTGGAGCCTCAAGGCTAACAGCCCAGGCGCAAATTTTGGTAATTATGGTGTCCACGAACCGAAATTTAAATGTAACCGCTCATACCTAATGCATTTCACAAACCAGAGAAGCAATCTATTCATCTCGGAATACTCTTCCGGCAACACTTTAAACGACAGTGGTAACTATATGTACCACCTCTCTTGATTTTAAGCTACTTCGTATTTTGTCCACATACAGTATTTATAGCTTTCGTATGAATCCCAGTACAAACGTCGATTATTTTCGTCAACCAGCTGAACTATGTAATGGTGAAGTGTGCTGTTTTCTTTGCGGTACGGACTGAATTCTTAAATATTATTAGACGAGCTTTGTATCATTTACGTTTCTCCGCTTTCTTTACATTTGTCCTCTTATTGATAATGTTACAGTTTAAAAGACTGGGAGATGAATTATTTTGGATGTGGAGAATCAGCCGTGGCTTATTTAAGGAACGGTCCTGGCTGTTACACAAAAGAAACACAGGACGCGAGTGCGTGCTACATGGTCGGTCCAGTGGCCGAGACTCTGAGGTCCACCCACAGTTACCTCTCCTCTTTATTTCCACGATCAAACTGCTGTACACCCCCGAGGGCGCCCGGGTCACACGGACCGACCGCGCAATTTCTCCTGCGAGTGGGATTACGTCCCTCTGCCGGGATCATCAGCTCCCTGATGAGCACAGGACATCCCACGCTCCCTTCACAATTACCACCGTTACGCGGAGCACCGAGCCACTTCGAGCCGATGTACTTGCAACGGTGCGTAACAGCGGAAAGATAAATCTGTAAACGCGTCCCCAGACGCAAATTTGGCTCACGAAAAGGTTACGAAACTGCGCATGTCAGCTTTTCGCCATGACCGTTTGAACGCAACGGCTAGAGAGCGCTGAATGTTGCCGACACGCGCCAATTTTGGTTAAAACCGGGCAACAGCATCAGGCACTGTCATGTTGAGCAACATCGTCTTCGGTTACCTGCACAAGACACAGGATGCGCCCCTTCCAAACCCGTTGAGAGACAGCGGTGGGCTTCTGGGTGCAGAGGAATGGTGAGAATCCCTCCAGGACGCAGACTGCGCAAGTACAACTTTGCGAGCGCAACTCCCACGGGAACGGAGAAGTTATCAATCCGTGTTCCAGCTGGGGTGGTGGGGAGGGGGTCACAGGATGTCTGTGTGACATGTTCTCCATCAAGGTGACGGATGTCTCGCTCCTTCTGAGTCCAACAGTTTACTCTTGGACTCATTAAGACAAAGAAACTAGAGTCCAACACGTTCTCGTCAGTCTGCAGTAAAATTACTTTACCTGAAGCAGGGGTTGGTAAGAAGAGGCTTTAATGTGTCTTAACAAACATTTCTATCACGTGTCATGGTGTATGGGGGACGAGGTAACGAGGCTCCACATTCTTCAAACCCAGGCCCAGACGCAAAATGCTTGGAAGTTTTATTCTCCTGTCACTCTGACTCCTGACAGTCATCGGGGAAATATATGAGTCCGCAGGAATTAATTAATTAATTAATTAATTAATTAAATGACCATCACAACGTGGTCGGTGGTAATCTTCCTTTGCAAAAGCCTACATAAAAAAACCTAGGTCCAAATACCACCAGAAAGATCCATCGTGGTTTCTGCGAAGTCTCTACCAGAAAAGAGCCTTCCATAACCGATCCCGGCCACTACATCGCTTGTCCTCCAAGCAGCATCCATCGAAGTGGCAGTCAATGGTGAGGCACGAACACAGGATCCTTGATGTGCCACCAAAAGATAAAATCAAGTGGAGTGAGGCCAGAGAACGAGGTCCTATCAATTTCTCTGGAAGCTTGTTATTATCGAAGTCGGTCCCTTCCTGTAGAAATGCGGAACACGACGTCGCCAGGACTGTGTCCTCACAAAACAGGTATCAGGCGTTGCCGTGAAAAATCTAATATCCCAGTTCAGGCCACCCTTTGCCGCGAGCATGGTCCGTTCACGAGCAGAACGCAGTGAAATCATCTGCTTCAACATTACACCGAATGGCGAAATAATGTCGGGAGAGAAGAAGCGTTTGTGTGGCTTCAAGAACGTGGCAGGCAAATCCTTACAAGAGAAGAAATATTTTGTATTGTTACATGGATGTCAACAACGCTTACAAATGTTGGCGTATAGTTATGGCCGTGTTTTAAATGGAACACGCCGTGTTACAGACTGCCCGTATAATTCTGCGAAAGTGTTCGGCCGACTTGTTCACGTGTCCAGCACAAGCTAACAACAACGGACGGCTGTCTGACGGCTACGAGCCACGGGGCGGACTGTTGCTACCTTCATGTTCCGGATACGACACACAAATAATCTGTTAAAGCGTCACTAATCTCTCAGCGTTAGAAAAGACCTTATTTTGAAATTCACACGTGCACTGTATAAAATTTTGTTTAAAACAGAAAATAAGGTTGAGTGAGTTCCAATGTAAAAGTCTGACTCCATACTACAGAGAAGCTCCAGGGGGGGTGGATTTCTACTGGAGAAGCCATATTGGTACAGAATATTTGCATATCTATCACAGTTCATTCTTATACATTTTAAGTTAATTAATTCTTGTTCTGAGGCTTAAAGAGGGCAGATGTCTGTCAGTGCGTATCTCCAAAAGCAAAGGAGAGAAGGAGACTTGTAAAATTATAATATTTCACGAACGAGTTCTGCGAAAATGTAAACAAAAGTTATCATGCTGTGATAGCTAGCGATCTGGATAGAAGATGTGGTATCACTGAAGGAGGCTGTACCCGGAAACAAAACGTAGAACCACTAAGACTCTCTTTTAGACATTAAAATATCCACAAACCCACGTGGAAACTGAAAGTTATATCCCAAAAACAGACTAGGCTTTCGTTAACAAGGAAGGGTGGGCCACTTGTGCATGGAACAAGAATATTCAGAGGTTCAAACGCGTTCTGTGACCCTTCAAAGCTGACAAGAATCACGCTTTTATGTTGAACAGAAATATAATTTGTTGCATTATCTTTGCAGATCGCACTGTAAGTACAAAAGTTTTACGGGTGCATTCGTTTCACGATCGCAAGACTTCACTGCTCACTATTTTGCGTTTCTTGCTACCTGAGTCGCCATCATCAGAACTTTCCCGCAATTTCGTAACGATCAGTGTTGGCAACATGACAACAGAAACAATTCCCCCGTTTTATTCAGTCTTTACTTAGAAGAAATTGCCCGCAATTGATTTGACATACTAACGACGCACTTGACTGTGGATGGAGCCTTCCTCTTTACCGACGGTCAGAATAATTGTCGAAACTAAGACGAATCACAAGACGTTCTCCATTAATCAAGAGGATCGCAGGGAAATATAGTTTGAACGTCTCTTCACATAAAGCGAAAATGACGGCATTTGCTCGAGATAAAGTACTTAGAGTAAGATTTGAGGTTATCACAGCGATGGGTATGAAGATATCCGTCTTCTGGGTTGTTGCGCTGTGTAGTCTGGTCGATGTTTACCAACGTTTCAGAGGTCATACTGCCTCCATCATCAGGGCGATGAGTATGAAGATTTCTGTCTTCTGGGTTGTTACGCTGTGTAGTCTGGTCGATGTTAACCAACGTTTCAGAGGTCATACTGCCTCCATCATCAGGGCGATGAGTATGAAGATTTCTGTCTTCTGGGTTGTTACGCTGTGTAGTCTGGTCGATGTTAACCAACGTTTCAGAGGTCATACTGCCTCCATCATCAGGGCGATGAGTATGAAGATTTGTGTCTTCTGGGTTGTTGCGCTGTGTAGTCTGGTCGATGTTAACCAACGTTTCAGAGGTCATACTGCCTCCGTCATCAGGGCGATCACATTCATAGCCCTGATGACGGAGGCAGTATGACCTCCGAAACGTTGGTAAACTTCTACCAGTCTACACGACTCTACAACCCAGAAGACGGAAATCTTCATACTCATCGCCCTGATGAGGGAGGCAGTATGACCTCTGAAAAGTTTGTAAACATCGACCAGACTACACAGCGCAACAACCCAGAAGACGGAAATCTTCACTTAGATAGAGTAAAGTATATAAAATACGTAAAAAGTGCTGTTGAAGCTGCTTCATCAATTGAGAATCACGGACACGACAGTGACAGCTGGACCCTGAGAAGAGACGAACTAAGGCCAGAAGCAGCCGAGACGCGGTTGCGGGTTTTAGATCGGAAATGAGGTAAAGAAATCGAGGAAAACTTACAAATCCCAGCAACCGTGAGAAAATTGAGGTTTATAGAACATGTCAGAGAGACGCCTCAGAGCTACAAGCCGAGGGTTCATCCTACAGTGGTCACATCGACTGGAAAGGGCCGATATCGGCCAGCGCTTTCAACTGACGAAGTTCGGTAGGAGAGCAGTTGAAGGGTCGAAGGGTTTCAACCTCTTTCTTACCTTCAGTACAAAGAGCCGCCTTTAACTTTAATCTGATATCACCACAGACATCTCCCAAACAATATTTTGGGAACCCACAAACCTGTCTCCCGTTCACACACTTTTCAACAAGCAATTTCATAAATACTTATCCAGAAGACACGTGGGTGAGTAGTTTAAATACTTTGCTAGTCTGATTCACAGGAAACGCTTTACTGCTTGTGGTTTTGAGCCGGATAAAGTAAACAAGTTTAAAAGCGTGTTTACTTAGTCGGCTCTTCGCTATCCAGCGGCTCATATAAGCAGTTTGAGTGCGACGTTTAACTGTAAATTTTCTATCCATGTGGTACCTTCAACTGAGACTACGACACCTCGTTACGATAGTGTAAGAATAAATTATTATACCAATAACACAGGATGCACGGAAGATAACGCCGTATTTCTAGCAAGTTACATACAGACCAAAGTACACACAGCTCGTACAGCTCAAGCGTTATTGAAGAAAGGTGTTGAAAGATGAATGACTGGGATACAGGAGTCAGCGACGTAATTTAATAACTTATCTCCTCGAAAACAGCGAACCTGGTTTAATTAGCTAACGGAAGTATCTGGAGGACGGGAGGATCCTTGTAATTTTTAATTAAACACTGAATACGCGCAGACCAGCCCAAGCCGGAGATAAAGGCAGAGTTTTCTCTGTTTTCTTTTGCGTTCCACTGAAAAATAAACAATTGTGTGACAGGTCTACGTGTGAATCTGTAATGAACCGTTGGCCCGTCAAAGCGATGGCAAAATGTACTTATTTTACATCTTTACCTGGTCCGTAATTTCTTCCAACATATCATCAAGTGATGTATATATACATATTAAAATTATAATTCCGCTGATATCCAGAGCATGGCTCCTGAACAAAAGTGTTGTGGGTTCGAATCCCACTCGACAGATGTCACGCGCTCAAAAAGTCATGTAACAAGCGGTTTGGAAAGCTGGAAACCAGAAGGCAAAGCTCGTAGATTAATTAAAGAAATATTTGAAAATATCCTGATAACTTTTACATATGTTTAATGTTACATGAATCAGGATCAGTTACGCGCCAAATAATCCGAACCATGACCTGGGACGCCATAATCAAATCTGCGTAGTCGCCTCTTTGGACTGAAATTCATGCATCTCATTGCTTAAATAAACGTTGCAATACAACGATCGCAATATAATAAACATAAAGCTACTTATCATTTAATCTTAGGTGTTTCGCCTTCTTGTTTCATTTCTCTCAGCCCCGCGTGTTTTCAGAACGTCACTCAACAACCGATCCTAATGCCCCCTTCAGTCCGAGCTTCGTCGTGTTTACCGCCACCAATTCGCTCCACGATGTTTTCCAAGAGCTATATTAAGTGATGTCAGCTTTGCAAGTGAACTGAGAAAGTAACACATCGTTCAGTAAAGAGGAATATTATACAGGATGTTCCTAAGTTACGTGAAAAAATGATATACATTTAGGACATCACTATAAAAGGTCCAATGAAAAAGGTGTGGAAATTCTTCCGATAAAAGTTATACAAGATAAAATTTCACGGTTTATAATAATCCAATATCAGTTATCAGAAATGCGAAATGAGCGAGGATTTGCATGTTGCAACAAAATTTGCTCTCTGGTGTCAGTAAGTGTGGTTCACACATACAGTCGCCCTATAATTTGCGATAGAATTTTGAAACATCCTGTATGTCGTATACGAATACAGAATGTACCAGAGTCCACTTCGTTTCAAAATTTCGATACGTTGGATCATCTCAAAACAATGTTCCTCGTCTGTGCCGTTTCATTTTGCTACAGAATCTATACAAATGAAAGCTGTGATACGAACGCAGGTAAAATATTCAATGTTTCTTCTAATATTTTCGTTTGAGGCCGCTTTTCGAAACTTGCTAGAAGCCCATTAAAAATTAGACATCTCGCTATGAATTCTTTGTAATGCACAAGACGTCTTTCGTTTCGACAAGAATTTGCTGAATAATCCGACCACGTGTCTGCTCTTTTAATGGCAAATCCTCTAACAGTCGTTTTATGCAAATTTTGGGAGGAAAGCTTTCAGGGAAGTGGAAAATTGTGCCCTTTAATCTTCATTATGGGAACCAGACAGTTCGGTGGATAATCTCGGATTTAACGTTAAATACCTTGTATTCAGGGGGTGTGGAACACGGTCAAACAATGAAACGAACTACGTGTACCAACATTACACGTGCCTTGTCGCCATGGCGAGGAGCTTCCTGAGGCCTCCTTCAGCGACTGAACGGCGACATTTTGTTCATCTGCTGGACTCCACAAGAATCAAAAGCAGTCCACGTATTTTTCAAATCAGTTTTATGTTAATTCAGTTCTAAAGGATTCTGACGATGGTGGATTACCTTAAAATTATTCACTATCTAGACTTTGTTCCGCATACACGTTTGTTTGTTTGTTTGTTGTTTGCTCAGACTACAAGATATAACGTCGGATAAAAAAATTGAACAGGATATGGAAGGAAACGGTCATTGCGTCCCTGGGAGGATTTGAAAAACCACAAAAAGCCTCAGTCTGGACAGCCCTAATCTGTGACGAGACCAGAACCAGGAACCTCCCAAATACGAAGAATGCTAAATACTTGGTCGAGACTTTCGAAGCCCTCATACTGACATTTTGAAGGCAGTAATCTAATACTCCAGACACAAATCTGGTGTTTCGAAAAACTTACTGACTAGTCCCATACGCGAGTTTCAATGTCGGTAAACAAAATTGAAAAAAAAAAAAATGCTGTCCCGCTATACGCCATGTAGGCGTTTGGGGGAAGAGACGGTATAGCTCCTACTCATTCTTAACCTCGACACCAGATGGGGTAAATGATCAGCATCAATTTTAACCCTTTTTTAAATAATATTTAAGAATTCAGGCCGTACCGCGAAGAAAACACTACACTTCACAATTACAGACATCGATTGGTTAATCTTGTTTAAGGAAATAATCGCTGCGTACTCGTGAAAGCCACAAGAACACCCTGTTTTTAAAACGCCGAATTACGAATCGTTAAAGTAGGAGGTACATATAGATACAGCTTAATGTCATCCTTCCATCTATTATTATATTTTTCAATTAGTCTCCTGCTTTCAGATTATATTTCTCGTGTTTCCTGTGTGTGTAGAAACTAGACCCACGAGGAAATAGTGTAGTATCTGTACTGTTGGTAGCACTGAAGGCTATACATTTACAACGAAAAATGGGAGCAGAGATCACCGGAGGATAAAACTGCAAAATAACTCATCTGGAAAATGTGTTCTTCCGTCGTTAATGGATTTCTTCGCTCCATTCATTTCTCACACTACAGAGTTCAAGAGTGACAGGGCCACAGACAGAAGACATTAGTTTACATTTTCATTCGCGCGAAATTAACCTAAGTGAGAGTATTTAATTTGCGATTACAAAACAATGCATTACCTATGTGTAAAAATTATTCCGTGCATTAACGAGTGTACATTATATTAATACAACTTAAATAAATTTTCTAAAATTTTCTAAAATAACTCTGGCGACGTCCGCGTTTTCCAAATAAAAATGTTAAGGACACTCCTGTTACCATGGCAACACCGACATTTGTTGCAGTTTGTATATTTATTCTACGGTTAATTTATTAACCAAGGTATGACACGTAACCGTAAGAGAACTGATTAATACACACATGTTTCAAGCTAAGAACGGCAGAACAAATGATGACGTGGCTTTTTAAATGATGGTTTGAACAAAATTCCTGTTTTCATTAATTCCATAAAATGTGCGTTGCATATCGCATACTTGTGAATTCCTGGCATTGTGCAGAAAAGTCTGACAAGGAGGGAATTTAATTGCTAAACCAACTGTCAACTCTGTCAAACCACACGAGGGCGTGGGCGTAAATCGGAGACTTGTGTCGTTTTTGTAAACAATAACGATGTTTGAAACTCGTAAACAGCCTTTAGGAATTAAGAGTGATACAAATGCAAATTCATATGAAAGCCGCCAACTGCGAATTAGGAACGTGTTGAAATTCATAACAAAGATTGGGAGTGCCTCAGAAGAGGAAACTGAGACGAATATTTGGATTCAGGACAGAGACGACAGGAGCCTGGAGAAAATCACACAATACAGAGCTTCATAATGCGAACACTTCGCCATATATGATTATTGTTATTAAACAAAAAAAAAATGATACCATGAGCTGTAGAACAAATACGAGAATTTATTAATCCATAAATTCACGTAGAATGGGATCGAAAAAATTTGTATGGTAAGAAACTTTCAAAAATGTAACTGTCCTTAAGGCAAACTGTTTTAAAATGGCGGACGTACTAAGTATTTAAGTAGGTTTCAGTTTGGCAGCGAAAATTAAGGGGAAATTAAAGTTAGAACACGTGACATCCAGTCAATATCTCCCGGACTACAAACAGCAATATCCCAAAACACTCATCATCTTCATGCTAGCCGCTGTGATAACCTGAAAACTCACTCATTAAGAAACAGAATTTATCAGTTAGGAGAAACAAGCATTTTCCGCTCTGATGTAGGATTTCAGGTTACCAAGGCGGTGAGTCTGAAGATGTCTTCTGGGTTATTCCGCCGTGTAGTCAGGTAGACGCTCACCGACGTTTCAGAGGTCCCTGCTGCCTCCATCACCAGGGAGATCTACACCGCGCAACAACTCAGAATAGGAGCGATCTTAATTTTCCGCTCGTGTTTTGTTTATAATTCTGCGCTCTGTACCAAACAAAAGCCTCCACGCTGCTTTTCAATCACAATAAGGCGCCGAAATTGTATTTCCTTTTCTGATTTGTGTATGGCCTAGGTTTCCGTTTACTTTTAAGTAAATTACGTCCGACTCGGGAAACTTCTTTAAGCAAGTTTATGAGAGTTTAATTTTGAGTCGAGTAAACCCGCGGAGGATCTTTATTGAAGCGAATCTGCAAAGGCTGTAGACTACTTGGATGGGCTTACCGACCTGCTGGCAGTGTGAATGGATTTATGTTGGGACCAGAGACCACACTCTGCTCTGACGGCAATGCGGGATTTTATACGGGGAACAGAGGACGCCCTGAAGTGCGACGGGATGCATACGTATTAGGGAATCACAAGTAGAGGTCGGATTTAGTGAACGTTCAATCTGCTTGTAAATCTGCGGTTATTCCCCCGATAAAATTTTATGAAACGAAAATTGGTAGACAAGCCAACTGATAAATCGAAAGAAACAGACAGACAGACAGACAGACCGAAAGGAATAAAGTGTAACAAACAAAACGAATTTGTCAAAGGAGATCAGGGCTTTCTTTGGACAATCAATATTCTTTAGTTATAAATGAACTTTCCCGCTGGTATTGAATCCCAATAACACAAACAGTCCACTGAACCATAATATAAACTAATCCATTACAATTCGTAACCCGTTTCCTTAAGATCGATTTTATTATAACATATTGTACGATACGATATCGTTGTACCTTATCTCTCCATTGATATTCCAACGAGTTATCTTTATTGATATTTCCTGCCAACATCTAAAATATAAAACCCTTGCCTTCCCATGCGTAATATATGTACAGATCCTAAATATCTAATCGCGATGTTGTCCAAAAACTGAAATAAAAAAAATCGTGATTCGTGGCCATTAAAATCAATTACTCTATCACATGAAATGTCATTATAATTGGCGATTTTGTGGTAATATAAGCTATTTTTACTAAATTTCGATCAATGTGACTTTAAAGATGTGTTTCTTTGTCTCTGAGACATGCCTGAGCTAAAATAAAGTTTAAAAGCCTGAGTATGGACTTAATCCAACTGTATTAAGACGCATTGAGTAAGCTTATATTTCTCGTATAAATGGTCAAAGCAGAAGGCGGCCCCATAACTACAGAATGACGGAAGGCTTGGTCTTAGCGTCATGAGAATCTCATATCCTACTCTGAAGGTAACAAGCCTTCTTTAAGTCTAGCAGATACTTAGCGACGTTTCACAGGCTGTTACCGCCTCCATCATCAGGGCGATCATCGCCGAAGGCAGCCATTTTCAAATTATGATTCTTCATGCGTCAATAACGAGACACACATCCGTACAAGGTAACGAATGAGTGAACGCGGGGGGTGAATGGGTGGGTTTGTAGTTTGACGGGCGTGAAACGTTCAGACGGTCGGGTGAACAGTTGAACGTCTGAGCCAGGAGTCGCCTCGCCCTCAGAAAAGTCGAGGAACGAGAAGGCGACAGACATACAGACACTTGAAATTCTTTCAGTTTCGTATTCCAGGTCCAAGGATGAGACAATCATGTCGGCGAACGCTCTGTAATTAGGGATTCCGCCAAGATAATTGTAACTGAGCGCGTCGACAATGCGTCAAGTGAGCGCGCGAAAGAGCCCGCAAGCGGAAGTAACAGATATCCCTCTTCAGCTGGCTTTCATCCGGATAAGATTGTCTCGAAGTCGTAAAACCCATTCCAGCAGTTTATGCTACGCCATTAAAATGGCGACAACTTTCCCCGCTCGAAACGCAAAAGTTTAAGACTCTGTGAATTTACTAGAGCAAGATTGAAGGGATGCAATTATTTCGCCTGTACAAATGAAATCTGACACAGATTACACGTTCACCCAAACAAGGATTTAACTACTTACATAAGAATCAGTGATGTAAGCCAGTGTAATTCTGAGGAATGGCAAGTGTTTCCTGAGCTCAGACGGAGGGTTCTCTACTAAAGGATCGCGACAGAATTTGGCATCACGTGATTTTTCTCGTCTGCTGAAGATGATACAGAGAACTGATCTGATGATGGAAGACACAGAATTGAAACAAATGTAGAGGAAGGAAGCCGCGGACAGTTTTCGGGTGCCAGCAAAATCACTGAACAGAAATATCGTATCAGCGCCTCAGGCAGAGGAGGACAGATGAAGCTTGCCCATGCATACATGGCCGTCAGACTTATAATAAGAGTACGAGGACGGACAGAACGAGACGGGAAGGTAAAAATATAAGAGGACGGAAACGTCCTTTAGAAAAGTTGGTGTAGACGAGGGAGCATTAAGATTGGTCTTAAACAAAATAATGCGAGACAATGTAAACTGAATTAAAATGGCTGAGAAAATAGTCTCAGGGTGGGGATGTTATGATCGCGGTAACTGAGAATTGTTTTCCATAAACAGTAGGGCCGTTCTTGTTCAGATGAGTTGTTTCGCTTTCTAAAGAAGGGTTCTGCATCAAGGAGATATTTATACCAGTATTTTGTAGGAGGGGCGGAAAAGTCGAGATAGATATTGTGGGTCATCGAATTTGTTTCGAAGCGGGTACCTCTGGAATGAGAGTTGTTACTGATTCGCCAACTCCCCCGTGAGACTATACACTGCAGCTGTCAGCTGTAATATCGACTCATTACTTGATTTCATATTCCATCCTAAAGAGAGCAGAGTTTAATAAGTACGAAAGAGAATCCAGACCGTGTATTGGTTTGCCAAAATGTTTAAATTATTCATTGGTAATGTGGATGTGAATATCTGGGGGTGGATTCAGTTGGTTCAAGACGGTACCAAGCTGCTGAGAATGATAATGAACCTTCGACTTCAACTAAAGAAGGGAACTATCTTTATTGTATTTATACACTACAGAAGTTGTTAGGTTCCAAAGTAATCAATGACGCAATTATCGCAAGATATCCAGATGTTAAAACATCATTATAAATTCACTTTGTGTCAGATTTCTCACGGATGAGATCAAAGGACATTACGAGTGATTTAGAACAGTTTTCGTGGTTAGACATAATTTCACTATTTTACAAAACAAAAGTTGATGAAAGTCTTTATTTTGAGGCAATTAATTACACGTAACTACTCAGGGGCAGTTTGCGGCAGAACTTCTCGTCACTGTGACTTCATTTTCCGTTCGTACGGGGTTTAAGTATTGACTCGGATGCCGGCTAACATGGCTGCCATTGCCCTTCGTAGTTTTCCCTAGTCACCACTCAGGCAATTATCTAAATGAATGGCTTTTTCTCCATTCCACGCTCTTCCCGATTTATCACCACCACCAAATAAATTCCGTAACTGCAATTAAACAGACCGCGACCACTAAGTTCCATAACTTTATCAGTTAATCATTGGTGAATCATCTTGAAGTTCCAGGCTATAACAGCAAACGATTCCTGTCTCTAGGTTTTCGCTGTTAGATTCGAACGCATTGCAACTTCATCTCACTCCTCTGATCCCACACTGACGTCACTCAATTTCCACTCCCAGACTCATATAAGGGAAGGCCAAGTAGACGGGACCTTGACAGTACAAACGATGCCAGGACTGCAGGTTGCGAGTCCGGGGGCGTTTAGTCTGCGTCAGGATGATGGGCTTTTGTATAAGCGGTGCAGAACCTTTGAAAGATGTGGAGGAATACTTAAAGGTAACAAGGCAGATACAGTCGGGGAGATAAGTCGAGGAAATCAAACCGAGTTTTTTCAGACAGCGAATCACGGACGGTAACCGTCGCACATGAATGTCAGCAAATCGTTGGGTGTCAGAGGTCAGTTACATGAAGACACTGAACATGGAATGGGTTGGCTGGTCACTGCTTGTCTACTGAACCAGAGACCTGGTCGGGCGAAGTAGACACGAACTACAGTGCCTCAGCAGGGAGTCGAAACCAAGCTCACCAGATATTCAGTATCAGGTTGTGTCAATAACACACGTTAACTAGCTCATGAAACCAACATTACATTTATGTGTGCATGTACATACAAAGCTTACACACACATAAAATAGGGCGAATGTTCAACGCCTTCGAATTCTCGTTATGCAGCCCCGCACTACAACCGTTATACACTCTTACTCGAAAACATCAGTCCTTATTTCGTACTGCAGCACGTGTCTTCATCATATTCCTTATTCCATGCCCTAATTTCTGCACGTGACTGTACTCCATTAAATCTCTTTACAAAGGCTGTATACAAACAAACCAGCGACTGGCTGTTAGTTGGCTAATGCACAACGTACATCGCGGTGGCGATATTTTCCACACCAGCCCAAGAGACTTTAACCCTTTGAAGCCGAAGATCGTCTGAATATTATTTATGAATTCAGTCCGTACCGCGAAGAAAACACTACACCTCACCATTACGAAAATCAGCTGGTTAACCCTTTGAAGCCGAAGCTCGTCTTCATAATATTTACGAATCCAGACCGTACCGCGAAGAAAACACTTCACTTAACCATTAGAAGTCGAATCAGGCGGTACCACATAAGATTTAACAAAAGAACATCCCGGTCGAAGCCTTAATACGTTGTGCGTACATGAACCATTCGGAGGCACTGAGCATTTATCCTGTGTACACACACACACACACACGTGTATGTGTTCCGCACATCTCGCATGTCTTAATTAACACCTCGGCGACCACGGCTGGCGCCTGAGGATGACTCAATTCAAAGCAACGACAGGTGAGAAGTCGGAGTTGAAGTGTACGTAATCTCTGTTCCAAGAACATCAATTACACTCTGCTCAATACTCACATACCTATTTTGATTTTCCAGCTATCTTGAAATGTTATAGTTGTACGATTAAGTACGGACTTCAGTCGACATTTTCAGCCAAAAAATAATGGAGTCCAGGTAACAATAAGTATAATCTCAGTGACAGCACGAGGAGAACAAAACACACACGAAAGTCGCAACTGAGCTTCATGTGTAATCTCATAAATGTTCAGACTTTCAGATACTGAGGTAATAATTTCGCTTCATCCGCTTTAAGAACCGGCTTGTATTCGTCCGCGTGTTCCTGGCCTGTAGGATATCCGTCCGGCTTCACGGAGTTTAAATGCTAGCAGTCGTGTTCTATAACAGACGTAATGCATAAATCAGCTTCTGAGTAAACGGAACTAATTCTGAACTTACTTCATAGGATTTGCATAAAGTCTGAGACGACGATAAAAATTGTCCGAAGTCAAGTGGATGAACAAGGTCGTGCCTTGTGAATCATGAATACCAGCAGCGAGCCCCATGTTATTCAAATCACAACTTCGGTAACGCACAACGAACACGAGGCCACAGACAGACCTGCCCCTTCGATCACCTTCCTGTTTCCTCCCCTTCCTTCGAGTTCATTCATTCATGATTCACTTATCGGCGCTTACAACATCTCACATTGCGTTTCGCGTTGAGTCATAATTATTAACAAATTTGATAGATACGGAAGGAAGTGACGTGTTTTCCGGGCATTTGTCTGGAGGCACGGAGGAAGACAGCGAACATCCGGTCAGGGTAGCCGGTCTTCGGGACGATAAAGGGAGGTTGATAAAGGGAGAAAGCTGCCTCATCTTCAATGTAAATCTTTACTCAACAACTTCTTAGCTTTCGGTAACTAGAATTAAAAGTCGATCCGTAAATGAACTCCGACGTTTCGGAGACTGTCTCCAGCCACAAAGCCATTCACTGAGTCAACTCTCAATCACATCGTTTGTGAGTAACCGGGCGAGAGTTTAAAGTTTCGAGCGGCAAGGGACTTTTTCGTCGGCGGTTCTCCGTGCCGTAATAGAAAACTGCGGATTACCGATAAGATTTTAACAAGCTTAAACTTCGTAGGAAAAGTTGTTAATTTAATTTATTGCTCACAGGGGCGGCGGTGTAGCCGGCCACGTCCTCGCCTGGTTCCGTCTCTTGGCGTCGAACACAGGAGAAAACGTCGCGTGTTGCTGCTGGAAGGAGAGCACACTCACGCACTGACGCATGCTACAACATTTTCCTCCCCAAGAACATACAATTAACTAGCACATAAATTTTGTTTTGATGCGTGGTTAGAAGCTTACACAGTCAAGCGTTCGGCTCTTCTGTTTAAGTGCAATTAACACCCGATTAACTATCTCGCACGCCACTTCAATCATTAACTCACAACTGGAAAGAGAGACATAAAACTCGATAGAGCGTTCGATTTTAGTATTATCCTCCCCTTTAATCTCTGTCTGCCAAGCGAACACCAACTGAGATGCATCCCTACCGATGTCGAAAAGAGCTACGCGCCTCGCTTTCTCTTCGATTCGAACTACATGCCCAGCCCATCATGTCCTTCCTGTAACGACCTCGACAATTATTCAGGACGTGAATAAACGACGAACTTTCAGCCTTAATTATTTTTTGTCTTGTCTAATACGTCATGGTTTGATATAATATTATCGGCACTTCATTTTTAACTTAAGCCTAAACGCGACGCACCGCTTAAACTAAGTCAGAACCATTTGAAAGAACAAACAACTATTCCTTTCCGTGTCATGGTTTTCCATGAATACTACTTGGGTGTTCGGAAAATCTTCTGTTTGAAGGAAATCGAATGATCAGATCAAAACTCGGCATTTTCATAAACATTCGTCAGAGACCCATTTCAAATACCCCTAGGTCTCTCAAGTGATTTATTCTTTTGAGAGATTGCTCTAAAATATCTCGCTCGTATGTGCTACAGACCTCGTCCGTCTCAGTCTTAACTCAATGCGAAGACGATAAATTATGACGTAAGACTTGAGATTCGCACGGCAGACAGTCCAAAGCCGGCCGTCTCCTGGGTTGCAGCGCCGTTTAGTCTGGTAGAATTTTACTGACGTTTCAGAAGTCCTTATTGCCTCCATCATGAGGGCGATAAATAAAGTTCTAGCCAACTACACGGCGCTACAACCCAGAAGGCAGCCATCTTCAATAATTGATGAGGCTTCTCGTCAGTTAATTTTCTTCGCCGTTCTATCCATAATTAACGATTGACAACTTTCTCCTTCCCTCAGAAACGCCTGCATGAGCGCACAAAATGCCTGGCCATTCATTTATAAGACGCAGGCTGTCTGTTCACAAGGAAATTCGCGCGGAAGATTAAACGACTCGCTGCTTATCTTGGGTCGAAGTCAGAATAACCAACATTACGAACATAAAGTCCCCGCAATCGAATTAATTGCAGGTAAACAAGGGTAAGCCAGGGCAGGAACCGCTCCGTCATAATTCGTCTTCATTCCGTGTTGGCGACATTAAGATTGATTCGGAATACTCAATATGGCGCTTATACGAAACTGACAGTGTCCGCGTTATTTTTTTATCATTTACAAACACGTGATTAAAGCACGATACAGCGCCTGGAGGACTAATTCGTCTTCACGGGCAACTATCGACATCATGACAACCCATTCGGTGAGGGTATTAATGAAACCGTCAGGTGGTAACTATATGCACCACCTAATGTAATAGTAACTCTACATTTTGTCCGCACTGTGCAAAGAGTTTTGTATGACTGTCGTAAAGAACAGTGATTATTTCCCTAAGCAGTATTTATCAGCTGACTTCTGTAATGTATGCCAGATGAAGATGAATTTTTCACGTCCGTATGCGTGCTACTGTCCCACCCCATCTACAGTACGCACTCTTTTGCGTGTAACTTAGATACAACCGTAAATTGTCATAAAACTAAGGAATCTTAAGCTCATAATAATGATCTTTTTACCACAAATTTCTTTCTTCCTTTCCTCTGTCTTACATCATATGATATGAAGGTAAATAAACAATACGTAAGATTATCAAAGCGTTGTTATGGAACGCGTAATTTAAACCCACTTACAGCTTAAATTCATTATAAATTTTAGTGACTTTGGTGTATTCTTGGGTATATTTTCATAACGTTATTAGTGGGTGAAGGAGAACAGTGTTTATTATTAGATGCCAGTAAATATTTTCTGTAAAACAAAACATTTGATCAAACATCGTATCTCAGAGATCGTGGTAAGTCTCCTCCTGTATCCTGAGTAGAAGCATCGACGTCGGACGCGATGAGCCGTCTGTCAGTGACGTAAGGGCCGCAAACAGAGACCCGTGAGCGCAGTGGGTAGCCATTTTTGTTTAATACTATTAAAAACGTGAGTTTCTCACGGAATGTGGCACCGCTTATAGGCGAGTGTTTCCGGAGTTCGTGATAAATCTACAATAAGCTGCCTAGTTTATCGTTTGCCCGAGATAAGAACACACAACGTGCTCATGAATGTGCGTTAGCAGCTAAATCACGGAGCACACTGAGAGCACTAGCAACACCAACAGAAACCTCTCAGCAGCTGCCAGATTTTAGGATCACCGAATTGTAAATTTGCAATGAGGTAACTTCCCATCCAGGAAAACACATCAGAGCGTATGCTTGTTGGAGGCCTACTCGTTTGTGATGAAAGTAAAGTCCAGAAAACTTACACTGTCTGTTACAAAATGGAAGGATAAGATAGAGTTTGCAATTGCTTTGACACTGGTAACGTAGTCTAGACGGAAGGTACAGACATTAGTCTAAGATTTTCCAGAGAGAAATGTATTTAAAGGCAAACAGAACTCGAGAACTCCATCACAATGTTCTTATATACTAAAAACAGAAATTAACTGAGTCTGAACTTAACTTTCTTCCGTCTTTCTGAACCAACATGAACCAAAAAAAAATCATTTTCGTATCTTCAACAACAACAACTGAGACACCATTTGTTTTTCTTTCCCATCAGCCCCTCCGAAATCGACCAGGCTTGAACACAGACCGTGTTATTCGACATGGGTAAGAGCACTGAAAGTTATTCGACGTCTGACGTCCGTCCACGACAGGCAAATCGGATATCTGTTATGCCTCCGTATAACATAGAGCTGTACTTTTCCCTCTACATGCGGCCAGGACAGGGAACAAGCAGCTTCTGTCTCCTGTCCCCAAACACCGCAAACTCCCCATGATACGCACACTCGAGCTGAATTCTAATTGTGTACAAAGTTACACGATCGCCGTCTAAAGACGTGCCCCAGTACGAAACCTCCCGGGTCATTTATGTCAAGCGTGTGCGTTTCCTTCCTGAACCCTGAAGTTTTCATGTAAGTAATTTTAACTGTACCCAGCAAGAGTTCTTATAAAATATGGGCGCTATTTACAACATATGAATATAAATAATGTGCTTTGAAGGGGCGAGAAAGGAGGATATTGTACGAAATTTTCATCGAAGAAAAGACAGGGAAGAATATGACGTCAGACTGGCATTACTACTGCATGCAAGTGAGTGGCATCTTCACGCTCCGACCGCTTAAACCCCTGGTAAATACACCCCCCCCCCCCAGTATCAAATGTGACTGCCAATAGACAGAATAATTCGCTACTATAAGAGAATAAAACCCCGGTCATTGGATCCGTCGTCAGGTGAATGCCCTGCTTAATCTATCTTAGTTTAAAAAGCTGTCTAACGCAAACGTATGTTAATATCTTCTCTCAAATATCTTCAGGTACAACACTGGTTGGTATCTGACCACAGGGCGGTCAGCGGGGGGCATAAAAGTTAACGGTCTGCAGTCAGCGGTCTTTTGTGATACGAAGTTTCCGCTAGTAGAGGTCAACAGTTACCCTACCTCACCCCCGAGTTGCCAGCTGTGAACTGACAATGTCACGGCGCCGTCATGTTTAATTTTCTATAAAATATGAAGTCACGTCTCACGCCGGATTTGTAACTAATCTTATAACCTGTAACCACACTCAAGTTCGCATGAGTAGCTAAAAAGAAATGCGATAATTAACATCACAGAACGGAGAAAAGGAAGTATAGGCCTTGCACCTCGTGATTGTCTACGACACTTTAAATCATAAATAAAAATTACGACTGGCAAAATTTGTGTTCTCTCACAAATACAGGGACACGACATTCCATGAAAATGTCCTGGAGCTCGAAACTGACAAATTAACGTAAATGCTAACCACCACACGCAAAACAATATTAAAAAGACGGTGGTGTTACCGGAATCGAACAGCGGCCATCCGGTTTTTAAACAATTTAAAATTTGCTCAGAGATTACTTTCGTCTATAAAGCAGCGTACTTCCGAGCAACAACGAGCTTCTCCGGTCTATGAGACATTAATTACTGATCAACACTAACATGAGTATCCACTATAAACACAAATCATTCACGATGTAGGAGCATTAAAATGTGTAACTCAATGTGCCGTGCCCTGAGGTCGTACTTAACCTATTTATTTTAATCCTGCCTCATTCATCTTCGCGTTATTTCACATCCTTCCCTGAGTCAGGATACATTTAAGGAAGCTGCAACTACTGTCATAGTTCGTGTCAATGTTTATACACAAAGTGATAACATTAATATATCAAATAAATAAATTTACAGCAACAGAACTGAAAATCTTGACAACACCGTACACGATCCTAAGCAAGGTCAAATGACCTCCTATCCACAAAATCTATTTCTGTAACATCCATCTTAATGTTATCCCTGTATCTACTCTTGAAGCTTTACTAAATCTATGTTCGCGTAAATTCTCCCCGCTCCCATACTTAACTCTGCTCTCAGAAGTGGATGAACCACGTCAGTCACTGCCCCTGCAGATGATAATTCGCGGGGCGAAAGCACAGACGCTCAATTAGACGCTACGCAGTTCCAGGAGTAAAGACACAGAAACGAAGTACCGCAGGCCCTACAAACACATCAACGTCTCGTAATCACAAATCCGTACAATGAGAGTAAATTCGGCTAATGAATCCATTGAGATAAATCAGAATTAAATTATTTTGGAAAGGCACTAAGAAGAAATTGAGAGCAGATGAAAGTCTTGGGGAGTTCAGAGTATGTTCTTTTGTCTTCTACATTTAAAATCTATAAACATTAATCCTTTCAAAACTCAGTGGTAATTATATATACCACAGTCGTTAACATTCATTGATATTATGTATTTTGTCGCACAGTGTTTCAAGCGTTTCGTGAACAAACCGGCTTCAAATTTAAGCTCGCCGTGTTTTCTTTGCGGTAGGGACTGAGTTTTTAAACAACTTTCGAGAAATTTCAGGCAGCAAAGTTTTAATAAGACGTTTGAAATTTAAGTATCCATGTTTCTCGCTTTAATGGAAACGCTAAGATCGGTTGGACTTGTCTTAGGAAAGGAGGACATTCGGACATGAACGATAAAATCTATACATTTTTTTTATCTGGATGCAATCATCCGTATTAAACTTTCAAGTCGCCCGTATCTCCGTTTTAAGCAGTCTCCGTGCACCCAAACACACGTTAAATGCGAAGGTATGACGTACAATTTCAAATGAAGGTTAATTTCATGAAGCACGTAACTGCGCGGTGCTGTTCCTCGGCTGGATGTTTGTTCTAGCAGCGATGATTTTCGTAATCCACGGGGAATCTAAATTTGTTTACCGCTGGAAACAAACGAAATACGCAGCGCACACTTACGGCTCAGAGCTCTTTCCAGCTTGTGTGTGTGTGTGTGTATGAATTAGCAACGTGACAGTCGGCTGCCAGCGGTTGGCTGAATAAAACAATTAGAGGTGTTTCCACTAAGTTCACGGATCGGTTGTTTTTATTTATAGTCCGAACAATGTAATAAAACCCGTCTGTTTCACGGTGTTATAACGCGTGGCCTGCGTGTCGCATTATTAAAAACCCTGGACAGTTGTTCTCAACGTGTGGCACGCGTTGAAGATTTTAGGCGACCTGAAAGACTTTTCTTTTAAAAAAAACGGAAACCAAGTAAGTTTCCTTTTCAGACAGCGTGCGACAAATGAAATGTAATAATTTTTTCACGTTTTGGTTTTGAAAATAGACAATAGTTGGGGGGGGGGGACAATGTTAACGAAAATGTTAGCCGCCTTATCATCCAGAATGTGCGTGCAGAACGCGTGATATTTACTGAAGATCCTCATCATTTCCGACACGCCCACGCAGTGGAGCACAATGTTTCAAGGAGGCTGTTGCGTCCAACTGAACACATCCCTCACCCGGTACAAATTGCTTGGACTATTTAAAGCAGGAACAATTAGTCTTGGTCATTAACAAGGACGGAGGATGCCGTGACTCAAGCGTTTGTGGCCGTCTTGTCATGACGCTCCTCTGGACAACGAAGGTCATTTTTCACCTGGATGGACGTCTAGCTGAACAAAAGGCGAGCTTCTACTTGTAATTAAGGCAAGGTGAGTTGTGGGGGCAGTGGGAGACGCAATAACTAATTGCTTCCGCACATTTCGGAAGAACACGACACGAAGTTCTGGATGTTCTTGGCAAATACACAGGGCTCACTTTAACAGACTAATTGTTTAAGTGCAGCAAGAAACAAATGGCTTTGTGAAGATGTCTGTCTTCTCGGTTGTTGCGCTGTGTAGTCTGAATATTCATCGCCCTGATGACGGAGGCAGTATGACCTCTGAAACGTTGGTTAACATCGACCAGACTACACAGCGCAACAACCCAGAAGGCAGAAATCTTCATACTCTGATGACGGAGGCAGTATGACCTCTGAAACGTTGGTTAACATCGACTAGACTACACAGCGCAACAACCCAGAATACGGAAATCTTCATACTCTGATGACGGAGGCAGTATGACCTCTGAAACGTTGGTTAACATCGACCAGACTACACAGCGCAACAACCCAGAAGGCAGAAATCTTCATACTCTGATGACGGAGGCAGTATGACCTCTGAAACGTTGGTTAACATCGACCAGACTACACAGCGCAACAACCCAGAAGGCAGAAATCTTCATACTCTGATGACGGAGGCAGTATGACCTCTGAAACGTTGGTTAACATCGACTAGACTACACAGCGCAACAACCCAGAATACGGAAATCTTCATACTCTGATGACGGAGGCAGTATGACCTCTGAAACGTTGGTTAACATCGACCAGACTACACAGCGCAACAACCCAGAAGGCAGAAATCTTCATACTCTGATGATGGAGGCAGTATGACCTCTGAAACGTTGGTAAACATCGACCAGACTACACAGCGCAACAACCCAGAAGACGGATATCTTCATACTCATCGCCCTGATGATGGAGGCAGTATGACCTCTGAAACGTTGGTTAACATCGACCAGACTACACAGCGCAACAACCCAGAAGACGGATATCTTCATACTCATCGCCCTGATGATGGAGGCAGTATGACCTCTGAAACGTTGGTAAACATCGACCAGACTACACAGCGCAACAACCCAGAAGACGGATGTCTTCATACTCATCGCCCTGATGATGGAGGCAGTATGACCTCTGAAACGTTGGTAAACATCGACCAGACTACACAGCGCAACAACCCAGAAGGCAGAAATCTTCATACTCACCGTTGTGAAAACCTCAAGTCTTACAAATGGCTTTATGTTTGATTACAAGATGCGCTCAAGAGACTAATTCCTCTGGACTACAGACTAGAGGTTCAGTTCTGATCAAAGCACCAGACATTAAAAACGTTCCTTCCAACAAGACTTCCTTGAATCTGAGCAGGATTTAAGGTTTTCACGGCCGTAAGTCTCCATCACCAAGGCGGCAGCTAGGACCTCTGAAACGTCGGTAAACATCTACCAGACTACACGGCGCAACAACGCAGAAGAGGCCATCTTCACCTTCTGAATCAGCTGAAATGTTGTGCAAAAAACACCCGATCCTTGTTCGTGAGACCAGATGTCACTCTGGAGTGACCGACTGTATCATGTGATTCAGATTTCGGATGCTACTTTCAGGTGATTTTCACACATGACGGCGGATGGGGGGGGGGGGAACCAGCAAGGTCTTCCAATTTAAAAGTTAATCGAAATAAATAGATTTATAGCTTCTCAAGTTATAACGCGACATCGTACAAAATAATTCTCGTTAATTGTACCGACAATCAAAATACTTTCGCTCGGAGTAGAACTCATGCCCTTTCACGGCTTTGATCTGAACTGGCTTACAGGCATGTAAACACCGCATTCTCAACCTAAATTGATAAGAGAAATCACGCCAAGAATTTGAAAGAGATGGAACATGCGATTGTATTTGAAGGGGACGTAGATATCATGATCACGAAACGTAATGCAATGCTTTGAAAGGATGATAATATTAAAATTGATCTCGGTACACTATGTTGTCATAATACAAAATGGCTAAGGAATAAATACAATGACAAAGTTTTTTTGGTTTTAGAAGGTGTTGATAACGTTTTGGGTTTCAAAACGCAGGCTCAATGACATTTTTTAATCTGATGAATAAACATCACGTGCTCATCAAACAGCTTGGTTCTTAACTTTCCGGTCAAAGCACGAGGACAGTGTTTTTATGAATCACGTTAAATTTTGTTAATGATCATATTTACTTGGAGTAAATAAAGAGACGACGGAATTTTTAATAAAATTCAATTATGACGCCTATCAAGAGGAAATGAAAATGTTATTATGCACATGAACTGACAGTCACGTATAATGGAAACAAACTTGTGAGTCACAGAGTCTCTTAAGACTTGAGTAATGCAACAAATCTGAGCTCGGAAAGAAACACTTACTATATTTCGCGTCCTCTACTCATAGAAGAGGTTCGGTTTTCACTGGGGCACCCTCTCCTTAATTCTGATGATGTGTAATAATACGAAAGGTTTGCGACATTTCTGAAGGATCCATCTTCAGTTTCGAGAAAATGAAAATTGATGAAAGCAACGTTTTCTATAGACTATGAGCCACCCCTGCTGTTCGTCCTCACAACATTTTACGACACCAGTTTTCCGAGTTTCAGCTCATTCGAAATCCCAGCGGAGAGACGATGAGTGTGTGTGTTCATAATAAAAGTAAACATTACAGAATAATGCTATTTGTGCGTTAAAATCGCATACATTACACAGACATTGCGCCACGCAATGCGATGCGCCGGTTCGTCCACGCCGAACACTTCCTTGCTGTCTCCAGTCGCAGGCGCACGTTCACGACGGATTCACAAGGATCGTCAAATTAAATATGCAAAAGCGCAAAGCAATCACATTCGAATCAGAATGAATATTTGATTATGATTACCCCGAAGACGATATTTCATTAACTTCGATTCAATATTTAACTACCCATGGGCAGGAATCGAAAACAACTCGAAATACTAAATAAATACGATTTCTGCCCCCCAGTGCTCGGTCTGCTAGCGGCTGAAACTTTCGATTCGGACACAAGCACTAAATACGTAACATCTCAGATTCTCAAGGCGTCCGAGTACGAAGATGACAGCCTCCTGGGATACTGTGTCGCGAGGAAAGTGACCGACGTTTCAGAGAACACTGATCCTTTTGATGCTTCGCCCTGATGATGGATGCAGTACGTACCTCTGAAACGTCGGTCAACTTCTACGACATTAGACGGTTCTTACCTTTGCACAGAACTTAGTCTCTGGTGAGAAGTTAAAAGTAACTCCCCCGCCCCTTACAGAGCACGTGTTGATAACAGCCGGCCAATTACCTCTTAACCACTCTATCATTCTACTGCCATCTACGTCTAGATCTTAGAAGAGGCATTTTCCCTTCACGTTTCTGAATAACGTTTTCGTGTGTTTCGTATAATCCCCCACGCGCGCTACATTCCCAACCCATCTCATTGCCCTGCTCCATCACAACACACGCACGCACGCACGCACGTATGCAAAGTTTGAAACAGACTTCCGATTGCGGATATGTTGCAGACCATACGTGCGTCATCAATCAATTAGTAAATCCATTGTTTAAGAGAGTTTGATTCCAATGGGGAATTAACCAATTTGGTTGCCTGTTTTGTATTTCCTTCTCTCTCTTTTATTAACAGCGGAAAAAGCGTCTGCCCAGGCAGACCCAGAGTTTTGAACTTTCTATGACGCTGGATCTGACTGACACGGAAATTTGTTGTTAATATTCACACGCCATCTGCCCCCATCATCTGGCGTACAGAACATGCCCGAGCACTGGGTCGAGGACTCGAGCGCAGGTAACGTAAGCAATCGAGAAATTCGGTTCAAGCAGACTGTACTGTTACCATGGAAACCGACGGCTACGGGAGCAACACCATGTAACATGTTCTGCAAAAATGACGACATGTGAATCACCAAAGAGCCAGCAGTCCATCCGTCACACCCTGAGCTACAGAAAACGATAAGGACAAGAAATGCTCCACTTTGAAATTTTTTTTCGTAAAATCCTACAGTGTGTCCATAAATTCAGCAATAAATGTAAACTGATTTTATTTAAAAAATCTACTATAATTTTTATTCATTGGTGTAGGTTCAAAGTTCTAAGTACGCTACATTTTCCTTAGTGTAGCATTTTGAAAGTCTAAAGTTATTTTGTACTCACCCTGTATTATTATGTACTTCAAGGCTACTACATGTTTCGATGTACTGAACGACCAACATCAGGTGACACAAAATGCATGATTAAATCATACGCAAGAAACGGGAATGTTGATAACATTAAGATACAACTTAACATTTGCGTTCTGCTGTCACACTGTTGGTTCAGTTGCGAATGTAAAAGGCTTAGTAGGCAAAGTGAGTTTTAACTACAAAGCCTTTGGAACGTACGGCTCCTAAAATCTATTTCACCTTCCACGTGTGTCTGAATATCGAGGATTTGATTGTACATTTCAAACAAGGTTTGGACAATTCTCCCTTTCATGTCACTTGACAAAAATGTTATCTCCAGCCGTTTAATAACAACATCCAAAATTATTTCCAAGCAACTAATCTTTCCACTGCACGCGTAATTGAATTGAGTGCCCACAAACGTACCAGCGTCTCTTTCAGGTCGCCGGGTGTGTTGATTTACCTACCAATTGCTAATCACTTGACACAGCCTCGAGTCGCAGGTGAACATACCTGTAAGGAAACAAACCATAATTATCATCGATTCCCCTAATGACCGCACTCACAGTAGGAACAAAGTACAGCCTTGCGCAATACAGCGCCCTATTAATAAATGCAAAGACTATACTTTGTTTCCTTCACAGTTTTATGAATAGACTAGTTAAACCACGGGCAGTTTAGCAAATTCACTTGGTTTGCTATGGTGTTAAAAATAAAGAGTAACCAGATGGACCCAGTACACAAGATATTCCTTCAAGATCAATTTATAATTAGGCTTCCATCTACGCGTTCCTCTTCAATTTTTTCAGATTCATCACTCTCACACATGGCGGCGCTAGTCTCCATCACAGCCTTCTTAATTCGATCTCCCACACACCATCTGGCGAACAGCGCAGATCATGAAGCTTCTAATTATGCAGTGCTTCATCGCTCTTTGGTCCCGCCCTACATTCACCTCAGCATCCCGTTCTGTGAATCCCAAATCTGTAAGCCTCCACTCTCCGTAATTCACGATACGAAGTTTCGCATTACAAGGAGGATTACAGTTTTGTTTATCTTGAACGCAAAAAAAGATCCTGGACTGAGCGCTAGGAACGACTCCCTGAATCTAATCGGCTCCTATTGTACAGAATGCGTGACCTATGGAGATATACGCGCACCAATCAGCAACGTACTCCAGCCGCCATTGTCTCTCCTCCGTGCGAAACTACAAAGCGGATGTGACAAGTACACATGCACCGGCATTTGTCATTTTAAGACTCGATCTTGCGGGTGGGTCAGCTGTTGGAACAGATGACGAGGAGTTCAATTTGCTACGCTAGTGGCGGATTAAAGGGAAAACGAGCAGTTTCGGGCCCTTTGTAACAATTTGTCTTTAGGCCGACCAACCAGAGTAACATTTCGCACGTACCGATGACGTAATTCTGCAGGCTGCGTAATGTCTGAACTCCACTGACAAAATACACTCTTTAATGTTCCGTCACTGCCACACAAACAGTTTTAAACAAGTAACAGAGGAGCATGAAACATTTGTTTGTGTTGTATATATATACACACGTCAATTTTCGCATCCGTAAGATATGCTAATGCAGTGATGGAATATTTAAAAATGTAACAACTCTTTCAGAAGGAATCTCTGGGAAGAAATCTGAAGCTTAATTCCAAATACAGCATCCAGAGCAATTCATTCGAGTAAACTTCGAAGCAAAGACTTCAGTGCTCCATCACTGCACAAAATATCAACTAGACGTGAGACTTTTCTAACACAAACAAACTTAATGTGCAGTTGTTGGTAAATGCAACACGCGAAATGTTTAATGGAAAATTTGTAAAGACTTAACATCGTCTAAAAGACGTAGGTTTGTGGCCATATGAGCTCTGAGGTCATCGAGTTGGAAAACTGTTTCCATTTCGACACGTAAGTCCTGATACTCGAAAGATTGTAGAATAAGGTAGATCGCGTGGCACTATGACAGCAATTTTAAACCAAATTTAATAAAAAAAATACGTATACATTCCTAAATAATATTCTATTCTATAAGGGAAGTGAATTGAGTGCATAACAAATTGCTCACCTCATTCTAGATATTTCATATACCGAAGAACTGCGACAGAAATGCTATTCAAAGAGAGTCAAAGCCATTTTCAAACACTGAGCTGTAGTGCGGCGGAGGGGGGTTGGAAGGATGTGAAACAAACGAAATCCTGTATTTTCCCTCCCAGAACTTTTGATTCATTAAGTGAAAATGTGGGCCCTTTTCACACCCCAGCTTCTTTCCTTCACCCTCCAACCCCCGACAGACGGGGGGAATTACGACAAAACAGTCGCTAAAATTGCTACCAGACGTGTCGGGTGGTTGCGTTCCGGAAACCGACTTCGTCCTCGTCCTCAGAGTACTGAGCCGGTAACCCGAGAAGAATTCATTGTATTTTGTCGCCGCGAAAGCTGCAGATAACACATGCTCTTGTAGGAACGCTCCCACAAAAGTCGCTGGCTCACAGAAGCGCCAACAGCAACCAAAGTCCGAGTTCCCGTCCTTTCAGCGGGACAAAAGCACGTGAATAACGAAATGCTACTCGAAACCGCACGGCTGGAAAACATCCGAAGCACATCCACCGTCCAGTCGAACGCCGCGTCTCCCCCCGGAACTTGAATGAAAGCGGAAGAAACTGAGACGACGCTCGTCTCGGATTAGTCAGGTCACTGAAGATCGGGCCTGTGAGCGCTGAATCTCTGTAAGACCAGCCCACTTCATGGAACTGAGTTAGTTCATCTTAAGAAAGCGATAATCCGCTCACTCGGCCAAGAAATTCGCCTTCTTTCGCGGAAAGCAGCCTGCCAGCAGACCGCAACTGTGCCCTGAAACCAGTCCACACGCCCTACCTTTTTAATTTAATTTAATTCCATGCTCCCATGAAGCACCTTCAAAGCAGTCTCCATTCTTAAGCTTTTCAGACTAAGGTTAGGTTATTTCAGACACGACCCATTTTCATAGACTTCCCATCCTGACAGCCTAAACTACATCCACGGGATGTCTTCTAGAAGGCCAAATTCCATTCGCTCTGTTTCATCGTCTACTTCGACAAAAATACCCGCTCCTTCGCAACCTCCCCATCTACTTTAAAAGTACAAAGATGGCGTGATTCGATCTCAAAGTCTCTTTTCATGAAATATTCTCAATTGGCAACCGAAACCATAAATGCCATCAAACACGTCACTTTGGGTCATACGGCCTGTGCATAACACCGTGAAACGCGCTACACCAGGTATGAACATCTCATCCTTCCGTTTCTTGGGTCCGGACACTTCCTCCGAGACACCATCAACCCCTCACCCTCCGCTCATGTTCTGCCCCCCCACGTCGAGAGACGACTTTCCCCACTCACGGAGAAGAACATTTGGAATTTCAGTCGTTCGCATTTTGAACTCCACTTTCAGACCCGGGCCATGGCAACATCGAAGATCCGGACGGGACGACAGTACAGAGAACATCTTCTCCCGAAACTGAATTTGTTTTAAAAATCTAAAATAATTGTGCATTTGTGCAAAGATTCGTTCGCATGCACCCGAAATTTAGAAGAAAAAAAACCCTACCATTTGAGGCTTGCGTTCGTGTCTAAATCGTCTGTTCACGCTGCATAACCATCTGCAACTTCGCCAAACCGGACTTGCCCAAATACCCGAATCTCCTTACCCTGGTACTGGCAACGAACAAAAGTGACAGGCTTCAACTGCAACACTGAGTAAAACCACGAAACACCTCAGTCTAGATTTCCGACAGGTCACCGCGCATTTGCAGTGGCAAGTGATTGGACGAACTGTGACGTAGGAGTGTCGTCATCTTCTTGAATCGCACCCTTGACATGTTTTCTAACTGCTTCAACTTATTTGTTCAGCCACATCTGTTCCTAAAATAAAAGCCAATGTACGTCACACCTGACATCATCATAATTGCGCCTTCCCAGCTGTGCACTGACGGTGACGCCTCTGGCGGCAAGAAATATAAATGAAGCCATGGTGGCGCGTACTGTGGGGTCTGGCGGACTCTCCCTGTGACGGGAGTCTGGAGTCAGGCGACCGGTGGGTTAGCAAGGAATCTGGTTCCAGTCAACATCAAGATATTTTCACAGTAAATTTTTCTTTACAAAGGAGTTTTAAAAACCTTTTTTAGTTTCAATGCGATTTGAAAAGGTAATCTTCGACAAATTTTGTTGCTGTCCAACATAAAAGAGGTTCATTCTCGTCAATTTAACACAAGAATAAGTAATGAACGGCTGGGTTTTATTTCTGGAGATGATATCGACAGAAAACGCTTTATGAATATTAAATAATGTGTAAGTTTGTAGCCGCCGCCGCAAAAGTTATTTTCCTCACAAAGTTAAAACCACCTGAAGCCACTGTGAGCCAAGTAATTTAAAGTCTCAAGACTCAATTCATTATTAACGAGTTTTAAGTTCTACTTCGTGAATCGGACGAACAAAGACACTCGGTAGTTTCCACAATAAAAATGGCCTCCGATGAACGCACGAGTAAAACATTACTTTTTCCGTCTATCAAAGACAATTGACTTTTTTTTCAAACGTACCCAGCAATAAAAGTTGTAACAACTCTGACCTAGATAACAGACTTGCATACTGGACGTTAAAAATTAAATTTTCACTGTGGTATTTTAAGTTACGGTTGACTACGGGACACGGGAAATGTATTTATAGAGTATCTTTTCCAGGTTCCCAGAGCACTGAGAATTATTTCCCAGGATTCAGATTTTCACGGAAGTGAACGGCTTGAATCTCGCCACAATTTAGGATGAACATCGGTATTCGCCTACAACAAAACACGGCGTCACACAAGCTCCTAGAATTCTTGAAGACACTCAAGCGTTTTATCCGCAGAAGAGATCATGAGGTTCACGGGTGAACCACCGAAGTTTGTGGTGGCAGCACTGCGCGTTGTGACACCCCCTCTCTCGACTTACACATCGCGCACGACTGCTCGCGCGACCTCTAGTCAGCAATTGCAGATCTTGGTAGGCGACAACAGCAAAGATGATGAGGAAGGTGACAATGACGTAGGTGAAGGGGGGGGGAAAACTATCAAATAACGAGGACAGCCACTGTTACGTGTGAAGGAGAAACGACGAAAATTGGCAATGATCGATCGCCGAGCTTTATCCACGGAAGATACGAGAAACAAGGCTGACAACGTGTTCTTAAGGAAATAAGGCGAACTTCCTGAAGCCACGGCCGTAGAAAAACATTTCCACCCATTCTCTAGTAACAGCAGATTCCTTTCCCAAATCATGAAGTCGCCCCAGGCACTCACTTCCAAAAATTCACAGTCACATCGTCATTTTTCTTCTTTCAAAGTCGCTTAAATATTTTCACAGATTTACGATGTTCTTATGTGTTATCTAATATTTATCTGCTGTAATAAAATCTATACCGGAAAATTAATATTCCTTCAACTTTCATTGCGCGTTTCGTATTTTGTATGCAAATAGGGCTACGCCGTCTGAGCGTTTGTTCACCATCAGTAGACGTCAAAGTAATGCGTTATCTGTATAATTTCCTGCGCAACCATACATCAAGCAATTCACGTGTTCACAAACAAAGTCACGCACTGCAACAACTAGATATCGTTAGAATAAATACGATCCGGCATAATCGTCCAGGCACTGCTTCGATCTGTCTACAGATGTTTATCACGACTTATAGAAATTGGTATTTCAGAAAGGTCACAGTGCGATGTATTCCGTAATTCCTTCCGTTCTGCCGTGATATCATAGCCGTTTTCCACTCTTTAGTACGTGTGTTAACAAGGCAGAGCTTTAATAGCATCTGTAAGACGGAGTTACAAAGTTACAAGGGGCAGGCGACAAACACATCGCAAGACTTCACAGCGTTGTCGTGCTCCAATAACTGAGACTTATTCAACCGAAAACCTTGTTCAGAAAAAAACCTAACTGGGAGGTAAGTTTAAACCTTGTACTCAAGAACCAACCACGTTCCGTAAATTAAAATTTTATATAGTTTTGTGGTCCGAAAAATTTCGATTCTTCGCAGTCTCGTAGCAGATGCGACGCCCCTGAACTTGTGACGTGTTGCGAGCCTTCCACATCACAACCGATTCTGGTTATTAATTTCTGTTCTAAACATAAATTTGCCTTCAAAAAGTAATGTCCGGTTACTGTAGCCACGAGCAAAAATATTAATTACAAGTTTCATGAAAACCGTTCTGAACATGGATCAGTGGTCCAGAGACGACGCTTAGACAAGAAAGTGCACGTGCGAAAAGCCAAATTGCTTTCGTATTGTTTCGGATGTGAAGTAAATCGGCCTCAAGACTTTCCATAAAAGGTTTATTGCTGAATTTCCAAATAATAACCAAAGCAGAACGTCACATTCACAAAAATTTCCGTGTGTGATCGGTGCACCGTCTCACACGCTCGCTTTGTTTAATTCCTGCACGTATTTCAACAGCGACGTTAAATGAGCTTCAACACAAGTCAAATCCTCTTGTCTAGAATAAGCGACAAACTAGAAATCTGCGTGGTATCTATGAAATTGTGCGTGGCCTAATTTTGACCTCTCTCGTGTTCAGCATCCTGGCGCTTGCTACTAACCGTCATTTTTCACTCTTTGTAAACAAAATTTTATATGCGTATCACGTGATATTCTAGTGGTAGGACTGACGACAAAGCATTCACTGATGAAAACGAGCAAACAGGAGGCGATAGTGGCCAACGGGACCCGCATCGCGTGTGGCGTATGACCTACATAAACGCAGCGCGGAACAGAGCTATTGGCTGAACACCAGGGGGCGACGTTCCGACAGCAAATGATCATCCGTTATATAAATTCAAGATAAAATATCCCGAAAGAAAAGTAGGATTCAACACAAGTATCACGAAGTGCACTGGAAAAACATTTGGAATTAATTCTAATGATATATACTACTGGCTACCTGAATCAGGACGACTAACCACACAATAAAATCTATTATAGTGACGAGAATATATTTCTTTAAACGCAAGCAAAAGTGAATCTGTCCCACTACACGCCATGTAGGCGCTTGGGGGGAGTGGAGGTATAGCTCCTCTCTTCCTTGACCTCGGCACTAGATGGGGGTGAGTGGTCAGCATCACGCCCCGGCCGGATTTACCCCCGGGAAAGGATCCCGGTGCCCACTGTAGAGGAGGCTGGGTGGGCCCCAGAGCCGGTCTGGACGCAGAGGCTAGAGGAAAAAATCCTGTGTCCCCGTCGGGGATCGAACCCCGGACGTCTAGTCCGTAGCCAATCACTATATTGACTGAGCTAGGCAGGCTTTTAAAAGGAAAATCAACGTTTAAATCAGGCTTTAGAGGTACAAGATAGAACTTAGAAATCGGCGTGCATCAGCTAACAGAAACGGAACAAATCATGTAATAGTTGGAAGCTGCGTAAAGGTTTTCTCATTGGGTAATAAAAATGGCCTCTGTCCAGAAATTTTCACTATGCTTACGTCACATATAAGATGCCCCTCCCCCCTTTTTTTTTTTTTTTTTTTGGGGGGGGGGGGGGAAAGTTTCAACATCAAAATGAAAGGCTTGTGGCGAAACTGCTGTCACCTATCAGTAGCAATTCGAGACGCGCAGTCTCCAGCAGCCCTTGGACACAAATCTACAGGCGAAACAGGAATTCGCATGAATCGGAAAACCCGAGAGGCCGGATGAATGTCCGAGTTTCGGCTGACATCTCCAAATCCTTCCGCGGCAAATTCTGTTTGCCCAACGTTATCGACTCTCCCCTGTTTCGGCTAGGCTGTCAAGTTCCATGTCCTGGGCGTGGCTGCATAAACAGAACCGAAGCGAGCGTTATGGTCGTTACACGTCACCGGGGGGTTACAAGCGGAACACAGAATTTGCGGGGTCTAAACCCCTTCCACGGCCAGTCCTCGCCCCTCAACACTCAAGCCTTATTTGGTCCATTCCCGTTCTGCCTACGGTACGCATCACTCAACTGCACATCGCATGTATAAACAAATATCGAAACTCTTCTTTCAACTCTTAGTTCTTAGGCGCGTGTAAGCCCGGGTACTGACCGTGAAGACCTCTTCCAACGAGCAGTAAACACGAACTTCCTCAAAAGCTAACAGTAGCACACTTTGCCAAGTTACCCCACCCCTCCTTCTGTTTTGCCGAAACTTACGCGACAGGTCACCAGGTCAGATAAATCCAACCTAGTCCACCAGATACATTTTAGTATCATCGTCCAATCTGTGTCCAGGTCTTCCAAGTGGCGTCTTTACAAAAGGATTTATCGACTAAACCGCGCATCTCACCCTCACTGATTTGCTCACCCCAATAAAACCTGACGTGGCGAACAAATCAGAAAGTTCCCCGTCATGTACAGTTTCCTCCAGCATCCTGTTACTTCCCGCCTTGTTCTCAAGAACGCTGACGTGCAGACTTCACATCGCTGCCGTTGTCTTGAGAAAAATAACTCTCGGGTCCCGAAGATATAAGAACATTAATTTAAAATCAATCAACGCCCTGGTTCATCTTTCGCTGTGTTTGTGTCCACGACTTAACGTCGTTTATCGCTTGCCTTTCCATTACATCCTCGTTGTAAGACCGCCTTAACCTCCATACAAACGAGAAACGTTCGCGCACATGCATGAAAGAATGGCGCATGAGTACGGGGCTGGGTACCGTTATATAAATCTAAGTTTGTGGTGAAGAGGCAGAGTGGGGGAAGGAGTCGGTCTTCTCTCCGTTCTCTTCAGCACATTAATAGCAGCAGCCAAATTAGTCCCTGTGAACACCCGGAACGGCTGAATCTGTCTTCAGCGAAGTCAGCACAGAACCAACAGCTTCTGATTTAAATACGCTCCTTCGGAGGCGTTCTTCACAGCCGCCCTACGGATTAAGACTTTAATCAACGAGAATGAGAATGAAGGAACGAAAATAAATGTCTGATTATTAAAAACGGGTTGAACGGGAGTGACTCTTTTAACATTCGCCACGTTATTAGTACAAATGTAAACTCCTTCACTCGTTTTATATATATATCTACATTGTAACAAGAAATTTGCATCCTGAAAAGCTACAAATAATCAATCAGTACTAGCTCTACGTTCATAAAAATGTAATTCCAGTAACGCTGCTAAATTCACAATAAACAGAACAGCATTTCCGAATCGGCCACTTTGCTGTTCGAGTTTAATTGGCAATGTCAATACAGTTTCTCTAAAAAGCGGAATTATATAAAACACAAACACACTGCAATCTGCTAAGTCCAGATGTCTGAAGCATCACACCCCCACAAATGGAACTAACAAGCTCCATGGAGTAGAGTCCTTGACATCCGAACAGAAATTCCCCTCTTTTAGGCAACCAAAAACCTTTATTACCGTGGTCGCCACCATTCCCTACCTAAGCCACATGAGTCCACTCCACAACCTCAAAATCCAGTTCCCTAAGATCCATTTTAATATTATCCTCCCATCTACGACTAGGTTTTCCAAGTTACTGTTCCCAATTAAAGTTTTGAAAGCACTTTCATCTCTCCCATGCGTGCTACATGCCCCGTTTGTCTCACTCTCCAATTTTAATTACGCTTATAATGGATTCTGAACATTACGCGTATAACCTATGCCACTCGTCATTACGCAATCTTCCCCAGTCACCCTCCACCCCGTGTCTCTTGGCTCCAAATATCTTCCACAAGTCGAGCGAAATATATGAGCACAATAAACCCTGAATCTTCACAGCTTCAGCATGAGACATGGCCGTGTTTGCTGTGCGTAATCGCCCACTGAGGACACACGCGCGCAGACCGGAAAAGAACGGACGCCGTGCAAACTTGATACGAGGACACCGACGATCGACAAGACGCTCTGTGAAGATCAGTGTTCATAGCAGATTTACCTGCAAATATAAAGACCCGTCCGCTTGCTTCAAAATTAATGTCATGTAAAGATTATTGGGTTTTTAAAGATCCGACTGGCATACACAGAGACATTTCGGGGGGGGGGGGGGGGGGGGCTTATTTAAAATTCCTTTTTGATTTGAATAATAAATATCTAATTAAGATGCGATAAATGTTTCCTTTTTACATTAACGACAGAATGAATCTGCTTTTAAGAGCGGGCGAAGTCTTGTGCCTGTCCAGAAAGTGTACCGGCCTTAAAAGAAAACAATTTAGCAGAAATTCCGGGGAACACTGAAGAGAGTAAATGAGTCTTCAATAATTCATGAGCTATCATCCAAACACCCCCTCTAACCGAAACATTCCCTTACGACAGAGGGTTGGGGGTTGTAGGAGGAATAATGAGCGAGCACTGGATGAAGAGAGAAGAGGTTTGGGATTTTTGGAGTAATTTCGACAGGACAGGACTCACAGTCTGTCTGTCTCTCTCTTTCTCTTACGTATATTTAGAACAGAAACGTGTCGATTTAAAAAGCCCCACGGCCGGCAGGTTGCAACCTAACCTTCATTTGCTGCGGTAGTAATATCAGTGTTGCCAACCCCCATGATTGACTTCTACATCCAATCTCACTACTATGCAAATTTTACGGTTCCGAGAGGAATTATTTTCGTGGGTTATCGAAAAAAAGCCGAGTAATAACTGTCAGCGTTCTTACTACAAATTTTTTGTTTGTGTTCCAGGAAATCACCTCTGAACGTCACCGAACCAAGACTTCAGCAATCCGTAATGATTATGGATCACGTGACATCATGTTCGCGTTGATTACTTGAGGATAATTGCACGACGACCGAACTCCTTTCATATACTGTGCCAGTTCGGCTATTCTGTGGGCTCCACTTCCTCAGGCGAAACGTCGCTTGGTCATTCTGAATGAGGGCGCGCGTATAGGCCTGGCAGCTGGCGTCGCCCGTAGTCAATAACCGTGTTGTCTTGTGGGACGTCCCATCGTACAGTCTGGCAGAAAACAACGGACGTCTCAGAAGAGCTCACTGTCTCAAAAAACCAGGGTGAATTATGATTCAGATACGACGTTCCTCTGAAACGCGCGGTTCAACATCCCAAAAGACAGCCATCTTCCTACTTCAGGTCTCGCCCAGATAACGCCACCCCAGCTCAGTCCAAAGGACTGATACAGATACAGCGGACGCGCGCTCGGAGCACGTACACTACGTGCCTGTAATCCTCGTCTCTTTCGCTACAACAGACGAAAACACGATCCACACTCTGAGTCTATTCTAGGGGCAGATCTGGACCGCAGGGGCTTCGTATTGCAATACATGCCGGCTGGTCCTGCCTGCCGCATACGACAGGTGCGCATGGGTTATAAAGGAACTTATGAGATGAGTGACAGCGAAAACCAAAATCGTCAGAGAAAAACACCTACTGAAACTAGTATAAGAAGGAATGAAAATGTGTCCGGAGTCCGTAGTACAGCGTGATGTTTTTTTAACTGGTTCTTAAATGCACGAACACAGTCTCCCCTCCCCCTCTCTCTTTCTCTTCAGTTTTTTGGAAATCGATGGAAGAACGGGTACTTTATGCAAAATATTGTGGCGGAATTTCTGGATCTCAATTTTGACTACGTTTCAAACGTCTTCATCGGCTTCTTTAACTGACCTGCTTCTCCCCGTACGCACCAGGCGTCACTACCCTCAACATTCGCCTTCTGTTGAAGTCATAAAAGCTGAGCGTTGGTCATCGGTTTCAGCTCCAGTGTGCCGTATACCTGCTGTTCGCAGAGCTTCAACATTTGGCGGTCCGGGTTAACGTGCGGATGACGAGCGTGGTTTTGGCGGTGTGGGATGAGGGCGCGGGTGATTTCAGACCTCGTTTGGTATCCAGGGTTACCCGACGCCAAACCACAGATGGCACTAAGCAATTCATAAAGCATTACGATGTTGCCCGCGGTCTACACCAGCAATCTGGTCGAACCAGTGAGTTATCACATAGTGAATTATTTTGTAAAACTAGTTGAGTTCCACTTTGATAATGTATGAAATTGGTATACAAACTGCAAGGTTTGAATCACTTATGGTCCGCAAACACATTGCTCAAAGAACCCTTTTGTAAAACCCAGGATTTACAATCCTGAAGGACATTGAGTCGAGTCTGATCGTCTCATAACAACAGAGAGAAGTGATTGATTTTAATTAAACTTCGTCTAAACACCAAGTCAATAATTGTGTTTTGTAAGCTCCTGTTCAACAGAAATACCAACCTGGCGGCCGTGCAAACTTCTGGCGTGGCAACTAGCTGTGTACGAAATATCGTTCGCATGTTATGGGTATTAATATCACTTCGCACAGGCGTCTTACCTGTTTCTTAACTTTCAGGTGAATGACGAAAATAAAAGTGGGCCTGTCCTCATTTCACTTTAGGCACAAAAAATCCTACGTGCAACAGGGAGCTAGGGGGACATTGTGTCAACTCTGAAAGTTAAGCACAAAACCGCCTCCCGGATACTAACAGAAAAGTAGGCAAATATCTGACGTCGTAATAAAGCATGTTGACGTTTCTCGAAGAAAAACACATACAACATTTATTCTCGAAGTTCTCGCACTGCGGTTAGCAACCCACGAATATCACAGATGCTCGAGAAATTTCCGGAACACCAATCAATTTTTAAGACGTTTCCTTTCGAATTCCAGGCGTGGCTTTACATTTTCTTTCGCTGAAGACGCACATCAGCTGTTATTTAATTTGGTTAAAATACGTCGCGGCGCATTCAGATAAGACTGTCTGTGTATCTCTCTCTTCATTTACGACAGGAAAGCGTTCGGCGTGGGGGAACAAGGGACTTGTACGATTAAATTAAAATCTAAGCTCAGGAAGAGTGATTACTCAATTCACTGATTGCGTTTTCTGTCATTACAAACCCTCGGTCCTTTCAGGTGTTAATAATCGCTGTATCATTGCGTCATGATGTAACACGGCCTTGCGGGATGCACGTGTCGGTCTAGAGTAGAACCTGTAAGAAGCCAATGAACCACGACTTCCAACAAACGAAAGATTTTGCGCGAGGAACCGGAAATTTAAAAACAGATTAAACAGGAAAATTGTCTTCCTATATACGGAACTCCACCGACTTCCTAAAGCGGTTCCTGCAGATCAGAGCCGGACCGGTTGTTAAAAAAGTAACGAACCAACTGGTCCGAATAAAGACGACGATAATTTTCACTACATGAACCAGCATTTACTACTCAAGATGGGTGATGAGGTGAGTTATCGTGGGCGCGCTGGGTACCAATTAAAACATTTTATATTGCAACGCGTAGTCACTGAAATTTTTTTAGATATTTTACAGGCATAAAGTTTGGACTCAGTTTAAGAATACTTTTATAAAGATTGTATTCCAAAGAAACCTCTGAGGCACGGGTTCTCGCCCCTTTTTCGTTGGCGTACCACCAAATTCTAATTCAACAAATTAAAAGTATCACTAACCAAATGAGTTCAGGGAAAAATTATTTATGTTAATATTATATTTTGATATTCTTACTTACTTCGCGTACCACTCGACATTGGCTCGCGTACTACCAGTGGCACGCGTACCATGGGTTGAGATACACTGCTCTGAGGAATTTGGACATCGGTCTGCATACTTTGCGATACATACAGAAAAATATTCGTAGAGCGAATGGGTCAAAAGTATTCTTGGATAATGAAATTTTTAAAAAGCGTGTATTTAGAAGAAAAAGAAGGAGATGGAAAGATAACATAACGGATGTCAGGATAGAAGGTTGTGAGGGACAGAAGTGACGAACCAGTTCTGATTCCACCGACTTTGTTATTTTGTTGAACTAACTTAAAATTGTACATTACCGCCTACGAACATTTTATCGGGGATGTAAGAGGTGAGGAGGCTTTGCTCTGTGAACTGTCACACGATAACGTCGGAGTGGGACATTTTAATGCGATTTGTGTGTGCAAATATTCCATTAATCGCCAAGAGTCCAGGGTACACAAAATGGCATCAACGTGACTCTAATACACATTTGTTCTGTCGCTTAATGACGACTTGTATTGACTCAGCCTCCAAAGCGGACAGTGACGAGCAACTCGTTAACCGAATTCTGCATTCAATTATTTCAGGAAGGTTCCTATTTTGCCACAGTTCAACCTGTTTGTATGCGCTGGATGGATTAGTGTCCCTGCTACCTGACACGTTGGCCAACCCCTAACAGACAAATGCCACAGAAGAGTTCCATTCTGCACAACCACAAAATTCGCGTCTAATAACCAAGACTTGGGGAGATATAAATGGATACAGAGCAAATATCTAGTCCCCACGAGACTTCGGGGCTCGTTATTGCATAACGCCCATGCGTAGTTTACGTATACCCTAAAGGGAGAAATCGTATGTGATGGCGAATTTCACAGGAGAGCAAAACACGTGCCACGTACAACGCGTACTTTTGAAATACGACATAACGTCATTCTTACCGCACTCAAACGGATGATCCGTGTGTACCTACAGCTCATTAACTCCGAAGTAATTAACCGGGGCTCAATATAATTGTTGCAAAATTCCACCGTTAAACACGACGTTAAACCACTTACACTTTATCACATTTGTACCTCCACAACAAATTCAACTTTAATATTGTACTCTCATCCACTCCGGTGTTGATTAGGTTACCATTTTCCACCAATTGCATTTCAGTACTAAACGCGTCTGACCGATCTCAACCCACCCCATTTGACTCCCCTCCCGTATTCGTAGAATTCGGACCGCAGTACGTCGTCCATTTTCCAAGTCTTAATTTCAGGGTCTGTCAGCTCTGAACGAAAGATCATGCATTACCCACGATTTTCGGAATGAACTGATAACTTTTGTGAGTGTTTTGGGAAGCTAACAGGATTATAAAGATTTCTTGGCTGTTGACTAAAACTGTCCTAGTGTTTCTTCTCTTAATCTGAATTAATGTTAATTTGTGGCTCCCGTAACATCTAAACGTTTAAACTTTTATCTACTCAAGCGTAAAACATGTTGCCCCATGTTTGAAAATCCAATTTATACATCGTCGGCGTCAGTTTACTTGGCGACTGCATTGAGCGCTGATGATTTTGGCTCAGCTAGTTACGTCTTTGTTTACGCAACGGGAAGGCAAACCACGCATCCATCGACCAAATAACATTCGGTGCGGCGGTGTTCGCTCCATTGCTACAAATGCACTTCGCTCACGTCTTTTGAGGAGAGCATGCGCAGAGCGTCTCATACAAACCTTTCCCACGGCGTTCCCTTTAACATTAGGGGCAAAGTTAAATGGCACGAACAATAAGTCTAACCACTTTACCAAAACTATGGTCTTCGACCACGCTAAAAATAAACATCGGTGTCGCTGAAGCTCGCGAGTTCCCGAGGGATCGTGGGTGTGTCTCATCGCCTTCGGCGCTCTGGAACTCGTAGTTCGTTTCGATTTTAACGCGTCTGGAAGCGTCGCGTAAAATTCGTTATGCAGTCACATTCACGGAAATTTCTCACGAAAACAATTGGACAAGAGCCCGGAACCGCTTTGGAGGAAGTGACGTCGAACAGAACCCGCTTCTGTAATTCATTTTACTCACAATGGCGACCGAAATTGTCACCACAGGACACAGAATTAGCAAACACAAGGGACGGCAGGGTGGTTGAGGGGGTGGGGGGTACAGTAAAGGGTGAGAGGTTGCTAAAGATAGGAGGAAGGGGAGGGGAGGGTGAGAATGACAGAAGAAGAAGAAGAATAAGAAGAAATGAGGGCGACTGCAGGCGCCAATCTGGACAGAAGAAATCGTGGGGATTATTTCCTGAAGACGCTCTACCATCTGCAAATCCTATTTAATCTCGTTGAAATGAGGGAAGAAATTTTCTTCTCCTCAGATCTCTTCACTGGCTCATTAAGTATAGACAGTAATAAATTACCGGTTGATCAGAAAGCCAGGAGGGAGGAAGCCGTCGTGACTCACATCAAGGATAATGGCCCGGCCAGCACGCGGGTATCGGCAACCCGCAGGTCTCGAGACAAGGACCCGATGAGCGATGAACCCATTTAGGAAATTCTGTTTCACGGCCTGACAACGGCCGAACATGGCTACTTGCAGATACGCACTAAACCCACAACAGCGCACAATAAAATTACATTTTAAGGGCTAACATAAATGCAGTCCAAATGCAGAATAAACAAAAGCAGAGAGCATGGAAAGGAAAATTAAAAGAAAAAACCAATTATAATTAATGCCAAAAATGTTCGTCAGAGAAACATAATCTTGGTTTAAAATGTCTCTGTCCTTACAAACAGCAATAAATCTGGCTGACGGTCTGACCTTGAAACTGTGATTAACCACGAATGTAGGGCAGTGTCAGATTATCCCAGCGGGTACCCGCGCACTGACAGAATAAAATATCGAATAATAATTTTGCTTTTAAACGCGTTAATAAGGAAAAAGGACAGTCCCTTTGAATAAGGCGTTGAGGGATTCAGTCCCACTGAAATACCTTCATAATTGTCGTATCGCACGGGCACGGAAACGTCGGCTGTGGCACGAGGAGTCGCAGTTTTTAACTCTTTCGAGGTCGGAGGAATCCGTCGATGTCCCGCGGTTCTAGACAACAGAATTATATTCTAGAGGGCGGCGAACAAAGGACAGAGGCCATCAGCAGTGGAACACGGAATGTAACGAGTGACAACACTACGCTTTGAGCCTTGAGTAAAAACGTGTAGTCAATGCGGCGATGAAAACAGAGATCACAGTCCAACGACAAGACTTCAAGAACGTGAAATAAGATTATTACGCAATTTATAATTTCAGTTGATGTGTCAAGGTTACATAATCATATTTTGCCAACATCGAGGGCCATACAGTTTTCGAAACATTATTTTTGCACAGGAAGTGTGTCAGACTGAAGTACTTCACGTGGTATATTTTAAAATCATCAGGAAACGAAAGGTACTTAGAATTAAAATTAATTAATTAATTAATATGTTGGAAAGCAAAGGTCCTGAGTGGATTCCTGTGGAAGTGAAGACTTCAAAAAATATGAACGAGAAAGGGTTCCAGAAAGAAGTTGTCTCTTGATCAAAAAGGTGTGTAACCAACTGAGAACCAGCCTGTCTCTGTGAACTCACAGAGACGCGACGGAGTTAAGATAAGTAACCGGACTGGCAGAGGTGGAATCACGTTTAAGTCTGTGCTTAGAAAGCACAAATGGTCATAAATCATGAATTCTAAGATTCTGGAACAAATGTTAAATATTTGTGTCGGTCTCTAACAACAGCTGCCTTTAGTGAATACTCGAAGAAGAAGAGGACGCCTGCCTTCACGGGAACAGAAAGGTCTGACCAGTTTAAGGCAGAATACGGATGTCAGACTAACGTTTGGTGATAAAGGACGGAACACCATCCAAAGCGACGCGACGCGACGCGACGCAGCTGATTTCAACAGCAGAGACAGGAGCAGTGGGTAAGCAAGTCTACTGCTACAGACGTTGAAGAATTATGGGTTTAAAATTAATAACGAAGACATCAGCATTTCCTTCACCTTCAGTGTCGAACTGGTCATCCACTTTACTTTAAATAAAAGAAATATTCTTCCTTTCAAAACTAGAAACATGTTTCTAAATCTGCGTAGGTTGAGATGTCAGACTGTCTTCCGACGTCCATCGGAGTTAACAGCGAACTTACAAACTTGCAGCCGACAATGCCAAGAACTAATTAATGTTTGACAACAAACTGATGTGTATATATGCCAGCAAATACGAGTAACAGAACTTCTCTCGTGAACCAGCGTCTTCAAATCTGTAACTAGCAGATGAAGGGGAAACACGACGCAATGAACATTTTGGACGAGACACGGAAATGTGACTGTCCCTTGTGCCCTTCCTGCGCACAGCACGTACTGTCACCATGCAACACGCGTTCCTAGTACGTACACACACACACTGCAGAACACGAGAACCGACGATCAATCAAAGTCCAGAGCTGTGCGCATGCACGCACAGCGAAGGCTTGGACATGTTCCGAAAAACGCCTACATAACATATAAATGATTCCGCCGGTGGGCTCTGTTCGGAACACTGCAACGAGGCCGGCAAAGTGCACGGCGCTCCACCAGCCTGCAACAGAATGAATGTTCTACGAGGTCACACCGACGCCGGTCATTCAGAGTTGTGATTCTCACGGCAGTGAGGATGTGGACGATGGTCTTCTGGACTGTGCCGCCTCCATCATCAGCCCTGAACATTGAGGCAGCATGTTCATCAGAAACGCTGGTACCCACCGATAAGTCCAAACGTCAATGTAACTCTCAAGACCATCTTCGACGTCGAATGTTTCAGCCTCCCGCAAGAAGCAGTAACCGCTCAGCTCAACTCCCCAAACTCTCTCATCCATAAATTAAAGAAAGGTCTTGGTATGAGAACCATTTCAGCTCTTCCGTACATAAAAATGACCCGGGTACAAGGTAACAGGCTCAGACAAACTTTCGCTACAGCTCCGGCAATTTCCTCCTACGAGTATAAAATGTCTTTGCACACACGTCATGAAACAATAGGTACGTCGTGAGATCTGGATGCTGGGATGTGAGCTTCATTTTCCATCCCATCGACCAGGAATCCAAGTACGACAAAGCTGGTGTCACGCGTGAGGCGAGGATCGATTCTTGCAAAACAGTGACAGATCCATTTTCGCTTTCGATGTCATAAATTTGCTTAAAAAAACAAAAACTTTTCTGATGTGTTGATCGTTACATAGCGGCATGTGAATGTGTCGGAGTGATCGAGAAATCCAAGCACTTCTTTTCCGACAATTCCGTGTTTCAAAACCACTTTCCCCAAACCAAAATACCGTGCGAATGAAATACACGAATCACAAAGTACTTACCGCGTCAGACTACTAGCAACACAACAAATATTTACCAAAATGCATCTACCACTAACAAAATATCATTCGACTTTCGCCGTTGCATTTGTACTGCGAAATAAATAAATTGCAAGGGCCTAATGCACCTACGTAGTTAATATTACAATCGGAGAGCCTATCAGTCTTCAGAAATGCGCGATTTTACACGGCATTGAACTATTCATCGTGGCAACAAAATTACCACGATAACAAATGTTCTATAATCTGATGTATGAAAACTTAAAATGGTCCGACTATCTTAAAATAAATTAAGATGGCTGTCTGTCGGGTTGTAACGCCGTGTTGTCTGGTAGACGTTCATCGACGATTCAGAGGTCCCTGCTGGCTCCTTCATCAGGGCAATTAGTGATTCATCAAGACTGATAATCATAGTTATCATAAAATTCATCACTGCCTTCCTCCCCATTAAACTAATTACCCAATGGAGTTTCAACAGAATACACGACTGCATTCTTCAACGAAGTGTCTCAGGAACAAAATACGTCATGAAAGATGATTACAGCTTCAATAAAAGTGGCAGAAACATTCTAATACTCGTGAAAGCAAGCCAATGAAGGAATGATCAGCTTTAAAGCAAATAATCTGTTCTTAGTCTGGGATTCCAAACCAGGACAACGAAAAATTGGTCTTCATAAACGAAATGCGACTGTCATTTCAGTGGAGTCAATGGGAGGGAGACTTCTCATTACGAAACAATTTTATGGCAACCGTTCTGTAAGAATAAATGACATCCATGATGAAATACACGCCACGCACGGAAATACTCGTGACGTAGCCTCAAGGATGTTGCGTCACTGCAGCGTCGGCATAGCCCTGCATTTGACGCACGCAACACAATAAGCTTACCCCCCCCCCCATACCGCAACATTTTCGGGGGAAGTTTTTTTACATCTCAGAAGATTCATTGCAGTTTTCACAAACCACCAGCACCGGCCCCTGTCATGAGCTGCATAAACCCAGTCTATGTCGTCACATTCTATTCAAGAACAATTTTAATATTGTCCTCGCATGTCTCCCAAGCGAACTCTTCTATTCAGGAATTTATCATGTCAACCCCCCTCCCCCCCACACACACACACACCAATCATCAACATCATCAACCTTGGTGAGATGAAAGTATCAACACTTTAACTGCAGCGTGACCACCTGACAACCAAGCACTTAGTTAGGAGGAGGGCAAGAAGCTCCTGATCCAGAGGACGTGGGGCGCAAAACCACAGTCTGGCGACCTAGGGCTTAAAATAAATTACAGGTGAAAATAATTCAGAAAATTTCATAAACGAAGAAGCGACGAATACCACAGCACAGATCCCCTTGGGAATTTCACGTGGCTGCTAATGCTTATACCAGACAGGCAGGAATACACAGATTCAATTACAAGGAGTTGGCACCACTGTGAGGCTTCGGATACAAACATTGCGCAGGGCCCAGATAAACTGATACGAAGGTGTTTGCTTTAGAAATGTACGCTTTAATCTTCCCACGTCGCTGCGAATGAGAAAACGCGTATGGACCCGGTATAAAAGAAGGAGTGGTCTGATACACGGATTTCCGTGAAACCCGAGGTTCACGGGAAAACACTCCTGGAGCAGGGACGCCGGCACCGAGTTCTATGATTCAGGTATTAAAATACAACACGGGGCTAGAGACACGCCATGAGGTTGCGTGTGTCTCTCTGACAGAGCTTTACGAAAACCCACAACGAGAAAGAACTCTTTCATCATTTTTTTTTTATTAAGGCGTCAATTGAAAAACCTCAGACCCGTAACGGACCAATTCTAAACCAATCACGAACCGCCTCCTGGGTGTCGGAAGAGAGGATTGCAGACGATCAGCTAGAAAACATTGTCTAAAAATTCATTTATAGGACCGGGAGCTGCGAGCTAGTTGCTGAATGAGGTCCACTACAGCTGACTGGGCAGACCAGAACGACAGCTATAAATGCGACTTACCCGTGGCAGAACGTGAGTTCGAATCACGCGCAGGCACTCGTGACATTGGCTATTGTGAGAGAAGAATATTAGATTATTTCCACTTATCGATTCTGTCTATACCTCGCTCGCACGGCGAATAATATGAAGGATAATAAACTGAAAAATACAGGGGAAAAGTGGCCGTGGTCTATTTTTCGGTACTACACCCGAAATTATCTGGAGGCACTGAATAAAACTATTTATCTGGATAACTGAGATTTCGGTCCGGGACCTCCCGAGTACGACGCAAGAGTACTGACCACTAGTTTCCTTTGCGGTTGACAACCTAGTGGGGAAACAGAAGCTACTGCGAACGCGCTCAAGCTCTGAGATAGCCCGCCTATCTTCCTCGATGCAACGCACGCCAGCCCCACGTAGGAACGAACAGGTGGGGCAACTTGTGCGATTGCGATGAGCCCTCGCGAATGTCCAGTTTATGTTGCTACAAATATTGTAGAATGTTAAGGCAACTAAATGATCATTAATTTCGAATTCCGCCTCACTGATCACACGTTCTCGTTTGATCTGCCACGACTGAAATGGAAGCGTATGAAGGCGAGCGGCATTTGTCATTGTAACATATCTTCAGAATTTTGAAGGGGTTCGTGAAAGAGAGGCCGCAGAGTGAACAGTCAGCCCCACGCCCCCATACGTCACTAGCACAAGGCACTCGAAGGCGAATCGATCCTGCGACTCGGTGAAGTGGATTCTCGAATTAAGTTTGCTCACGTTCTTCCATCTTCCTGTGTTTCTTCACGCCGGGCGTGGCGGCAAATCAACTCCGACAAAGCTCCGACCCATCATCTGATGTGTCTCTTCATGTATTTCTTATTGCTTCTTAAAGTTGTCGACGCTTATTAGCATCAAAAACAGTGAGACGATAACAAAGAGCTGGGATGGTTTATTTAAATTGACAGCACCATTCGAGTACAATTTTGTGTCACTGGAGAGAGCAACAGACAGACATACAGGCGAAAATTAGTCAGAAACTGGTGTTACGGTTAAAGGAGAGACGAAGATACATTGCTAAAGGAAAAAGCCAAGAGTAACTCGACGTACCCACTCGTATTTATTTTCAAAACTGTCCTAAAACGCGTGCCCGCTCGCCAAATCGCTTCCTCATAATGAACCTGAGGAATGCAATCGCGATGGTCAGTGCTCCATACGTCATCATTAAATAAACATTGCCTTTCGATCGCCTGCATGTGATTTCCTACTAATTACATGGAGAACAGGAAAGCCTGTCGAGAGAAATTAGTATTCCCAGGCCCAGTGACAAAGTTCTGTCCACTTTTCCTGAAACCCGAAATTCCATTGCGTCCACAAAGGCCCACCACCGGTCCCTATCCTGAACCACATCGAAAATTCCTGTAGGATATTTTTAAACATAATCCTCCCATCCACCGTCTTACTGCCTCTTCCGAAACTACCTGGAATAATTTAATCTTAGGGTGTGAGACCAACTGACAACTTTCAAGTAACCAGTCATTATACGTTTAATCATTCCGCACCAAATGAAACTGATATTTCGAAGTGTCACTGAGCGTACGCGCTTACAAGGCACGTGACAAGGCATGCGTGACCACAAATTACCGAGGGATGGGTGAAATTACACTTTGCGAACCGAAACAGAGTGAGACTGGAAAGTCCGCCCTTTTTATTCATCACGTAGCCTGTGCCAGTCCTTTTCCTTCTTCCCTTCTGCGTTACGTAAGTGAAACTGTTGTTTTATAGATGAGAACGACGACTAAAGAGAATATACGATTGAGAAACGGGGAGAATAAAAAGTGTGGGCCACACAGACACGCGGAAGGCTGAAGTTCATCACGACATTCAAGCAGATGCTCGTAGCAAAGCGACAATTTAGACGAAAAGTCGCGAAGTTAAGCCGAGAACTCAAGAGGACAAGAACTGTCCATAAGTCAGAACGAAAGATTAAGTTCATCTGAACTTGGAACCCCAGAAATATCAGCGTCAAGCTCGGCCGATGTCTGCCATAAATTTGGAGACGGCCATGCTCTAAGAACACCGAGTGTCGCGTGCGGTCCTTGCAGGAAACTGGAGGATTTCTACAAAAAAACGTTACCCCAAAATAAGACAGTCGTCATATTACAGGATACATTTGGTTGCATCAGTAAACAATATCATTCCTGCAAAAAACCGCTCTTTATTGCCGTATTTTAAAATAAAACCAACTCATGTCCACCATTTTTGGTCTTCCTTCGGTATAACTAAACAAAATATATTCGTAAGTTGCAACACATGAACATCCATTGGTACGAAATATAAATGTCGAGAAATTTTCAACAAAATTCAGGTTCTGAAAACGGATTACCCAAAAACTTTAATTTAGGACTCGCGTCATTTCTCTGCAGAAACTCCTCAACTGTTCACCGCTGCACCAAAATGCGTGAAGAACTGAAGTTTTAAAAAAAAAAATGGCGTTTGACGTAAGGGAAACGGAAATTTCCATTAAGAAGGCGTGGAATAAAACCACGACAGATCCGCAGTCAAACGAATTTCAGATCATTCTTCCGACTGCGGTTCAGAGAAAGACAAGTGAAATTATTTTCAGACGTAACGATAATGATTTCTGCTGTCCCAAAAAAGACGCGATACTGTTCCTGGTGGGGATGAGACTTAACTGAACGCGGTGTTCAGTCAGAGCTGAGCCCTTTCACCGGCGCCTGTGGGGCAGGCCACCCGAAATCCCGATCATTCAACACGAGACATCACCAATGGGAATTCGTAACCTCGATAAAGCCGAAGGACGCTACGATAAACACATCCACAAACATTAATTCTGCGGCGACGCTCAGGGCGTGACATCCAGAGTTCGATTATTGGCATGAGAGGACCTTTCTCGTTGTCGAAACGTCCACGTCTGGGTCTGGGCCCACCCCACTGGATTTATTTTTCCTGGAGGGGGTGGGGGGGTAAACCTATTGGATCGTGAAGCTGACGACTCACCTCTGTCCGCTGTAGAGGTTAAGAACGCATGAAGCCAACCACACGTGTGTTTGTATCGATGCTTAGTTAAGTACCGGGGAGTACTTAAACTATGCTTACTCCTGCAATGCTACGTCGAACCTGGTATCACACAATGCACCTCGGTTCTGAACTGTTTTCAAAGACCACCATCAATCCCGAACTCCTTGATGCAGCATCGTTAAATGACGTACGAAGCAAGCTGCCAACAAGGCGACAAGACACAGCCACCGTATCAGCAATGAAGTGTCTTCCGGGGGCCGAAGGTACACAAGAAAGCTATCGCCTATTTCTGAAGCGTTCAGAATTAGATTACAGTTGCCTCAACATCGAACTAGCATTATCGAAGACCGTAGAATGTGTTTGCCTTGCTCAACGCACTTTAAATGGGTGTTCAATAATGCAACTTCCCCCCAAAAAGGTGACGTCTTCACTTCGGAAGGAAGTTGACGGTACAAGACGATGAACATCGCACCCGAGAGCGACATTAACTTAATGTCGGACTTCACGAAGTGTTCGGTGTCCACGTGACAGCACGACGCAGTGCGGGCATAAACCTGAGCTGTTCGCACCCAACGCCACGTAAACACCGCGATTACATGAGCAGTTAGTTAGTTAGTTAGTTAGTTAGTTAGTTAGTTAGTTAGTTAGTTAAACCGCTACTTGAAACATGCCTCAACAACTTATAAACCCCACACCTGTTATCCACTATCCTCGGCGTGTATTATTAACCACAATACATTAAAATTACTCTGCGGTGTTGGTCTATTTAGAACAATACACGCGTTATCAATTTCCGATCGAAAGTTTAGCCTCAAAATTATCATCAGTGTGTTCATTTTAAAAATACTCCTTGTGCCTCAAGGTTTGCGTTCTGTACCCTATCTTGTCAGCAATAGGGAAACAACTTTTAATACTGGATTAGTTAATGAGAGGGCTCCACGTCCATCACTTTTGAGGTTATGTGTTGTTGCTATATAACAATTCAGACAATGAAAATGATCCGACCAGTGGCACCAGCTGCACGAGGAACAAAGGCTCTTCGTGGTTGTCGCAGAGAGATTACGTGCTACAAGGGAGTGGATGGCACGTGGAGCAGGAGATCAGTGTTGAAATATCAAAATCCTTCATTTATCAATGAGATATGACACCTCATTTCAGACACAAATATATTTATTTATTTATCCGCGGTTCACACAACGACGCTGGCAGGGGCTCAGAACATACAACGTCGACTAAAAGGATTATTAATGAGAAATACGATTAGGGACGGCTTGAATTAAGTGTTAGTACCACTATCTAACGCACACTACTGAAATTTTGTCAGAGTGACTGAGGAAACCCGCGACGAATCTCTGCCACGATAGCTTATAAAGTTACCTGCTGAATGCGCATGTGCGGGTCGACACTAAGACTAATGGCCGACTCTCGTTAACGAAGAAATAAGCAATTTCATTAAGCAAAGGGAAATGCTGATTTCTTGAGTAGTCTCAATAACGAGTCTGCTCCATGGGTTTTGTTAATTTTATAACGTTGGTAATGCGTAATTCAAATGATCAGTTCATGAGAGACTGGATAACTTGACACAAAAATATTCAACTTAAGTCACAACACTTATGTGTTACAGAGACCGAATTTAGCGACACAGTTTCTTACGATGACTGTCAACAAATATTTTTTTTACTAAATGAGATTACAAAACGCCTTAAGATTTATAATGACACGATAGAAAAAGTTGCAATAATAACATAAATATATGTGTATTAACCAACTAATTAACTGGATGGAGTAAAACACCTTCTTGAAAAGCTGACAGTCGAGTATATAGTCAAAAATCGCCCTGCCTTTTTTATGGAATCCGAAGTTCGCTGTCGTTCACACACTGGACGCAACCCTGAGAAAGTCGAATCCAGTTCACATCGCCAAACCCCGTTTTCTTAGCGCCAACTTTATCCGCCAGTCGCCTCTTCAGTCGCGACTGAGTGTCTTATTTCAAATTCACCGTTTCATCTGAAATTCATTATGTTGGCCCGAAGCAAACGAGGTTGGCAAATACAAGAAGCAAACGATATACCTAAACCAAACACGACTACGTTCGATACAAGTAGAAGGGGGGGGACTTCAAACACAAGGAAGAGACAAATGAAACAGCGTAACTTACTGAACGGAAATATTTCTACAAAACTTTCACATTTACAATATAACTCACGATTTATTTGTTCGGGGAAAGAACCACCACATTTTAATAGCCGGGCTCTGATGTATCGCGGTCTGCAGAACGTGAAGAGCAGTTTGCCTATCAAAATGACAAGTGTTTTGTTTCATTCCAAATGAGTTTCTTAACCTAAGAAATTACAAGTTCCGAAACACGCCATTCCTCAACTTATCTCGCCACTCATAAGTTTAAAAACTTAATTCAAGTTATTACAATTAGCTAAAAAAAAGAGTAATTTCTAACACAGAATCCGGTCTGTTAACACACTCGGCGCCGTGTTCTACACGCTCTTTTAGAGCTTTCAAAGATACACTTTTTCGGATACGGGGCAGGCGATGAGCGACCGGTTGAAGTGGCTGCCTCTGAAATACTCTTCATGTGTCCAAACAAACGACAGTCTTGACGGGCAAGGTTAGGCACGGCTCTATACATCGCCCATGTTCTAGGACTCAAAACGAAGCAGGCGGAATGTTTGAACAGCTTCGACTAACGTACAGCGCCTTGTGACAGACGTCGCCTGCGCTAATCGCTAGCTTCAACATGCCAGCAGCATTTCTGACAACGCTCAAGGGCTGGTCGTTGAAAACGTCCCAGAAAACTTCCTTGAGATTTTATCTCGTGTCAACAGCAAACACCGAATGGTTCTAAACCACTCTTGAGCGACCGCTGTCCGGCTCACAACGATGGTTCCACCTTTCGTCACCAGTGGCAATGTCACGCCGAAAGGCACCGCGTCGTAGGGCGGGCCACAGGTTGGATTAAATGGTTGTCCCTCTGCCGGTGTGAGATGTTTTTCTCTGTGGAAATGAAGAAAGTCTATCGTGGACAGAACAGCAGCCGGTCTGCCTAATCATCCGTGGTCAGCCTTGTGAAAGACTTGCTAGGGCACTTCGCTGACATAAAATTCTCTCGCCATATTCTGATGACAGCCTGAGGCAACTTCGGTACAACCAACCTCTAAACCACCAGCCCACAAAAACATAATCACTGCACGCTGTTCTTTGGACGCGGAGCTGCCATGTTGATTACACCAGCGGCGCAAAAACGAACTCAACGTCGAAAGTAAATAAATAACAACAACCGGGAGATTGTGAATGAGCGCGCATTAAGTAGCGAAGCCAATCGAGAGTGAAGAAATATTTTTTTGTAAATAACTTTGACACACCCTGTTATTTTCCTTGAAGTTACCAGCCAACTCCATAAAGCAAAGTCCTCTTACAAGTGTACCTAGGCCTGTCGAGAAATTCCCCGCCCTTTTAGGAACAAAAATTTGTACCTGGCTTATTTTCTTAGCCAAGAATGATGGATTCTTTTTCTCATATAATTGTTCTAAAGCCCCCTTAATGTGCATTAATCTTCCCTTGGTACTGTAAATTAAAAATCTTGTTACATTTTAACTTCGGTCAGTGTAAGAGACTCTAAGATTCATACAGAATAGCCAATAGAATAAGCCTACATATTCTAATCAATGGGAAATTTGTTTTAATGATTGGCTAAGGATAATTCTGCAAATGAAACATCAGTTCACTGCGGAAGTGAATTCTTCTGCCAGTTGAGTTAAACACACGCGAACTGTCTCCATGCGGAATCAATTGGACGTAAGCAGAAGATTTCATTCAGATCTGGGCAGCAAATTAACATCAGTCATCAAGACACGCCATTAGTTTGGGCGTACGAATGGGCACAACATCCGCGACGTCTGCCAAATACATTGCGGTTGAAGATTAAATTATTGTTCAATCCCGAACACTTGTGATCTAAGCGGATGATGCAAGCCAGGCAATTACTACAAATGTTAATTGCTACAAAGATTCAAGCGACTGTCATTTGTCTCTGTTGTGATACTGAAGACCATTCCGAGGACAACGGAAAAATAAATTTGTTCTCAACAAACGAGAGAAGCTGGATAATAGAATCTGCAGTTTCACTTCAGTGCTTGTTTTGACAACACCCACTGACATCTGTTAAAGTTCATAATAAGTTTTGTTATAGGCTTCAAGCTGTTGTTATGATTTCTATATTCAGATAATACCATTATCAGAAACCTTTTGTCAAGGAACGTTATAAACCAAAATTAATTAAAATCAAATATTCTGATACCAAAGTAAGTAAATAAATAAATAAATTCACCGCCATTTATTAATAACAAACATAGATTGCAGAGATTTTATTTAAAATAAAATTCTGCTTCACGCACAAAGCGACGAAACAAACGACAATCGATATTGAATTCTTGTAGCCGTGTCCCGTTGTCGCAGCTGATGCACTGCTTGAAATCGGTACGACCGGAATTTCAGCTGTTTTATCGCTCGACGAAGTTACGTCACAGACAGACACTTCCTGTGTCCCGATATTCTGATATTGTCCTTGCATTGGTGCCTTGCTCCGGGCTCCCGTTTCAGGATACAAATTGTTAAATTCTTCACGACCTGCAGCAAACGATTTCGACGCCAAGTGACGTTCGTGAATACACCGGCACAGATTTCGCGCAACTGGCGTGCGCAGCGGCGTAGCAATCAGGATGACGACTTGAACGTCACGGGTGAGGTGATTTCACTTTGTACCGTAGAAGGGACGCTTATTCTTTTTGGGCTACGTTTTAATTGGTTCAGTCTGGATGTTGGCGGAATGACGTAAGCTATTATCTTACTGAGACTCCGTGAGTCCGCCAGAAATGAAGGTGATGTACAATCATAATCCAGAAACAATGGCATTTTTTCTGAGCAGTTAATGCAATACGTACCCCGACACGCCATGTTTGAGAGAATGGTACAAGTACTTGAATAATGAAAATTTGTACTTAAAATGAGGTGTTCAATGTCATGGTTTCCGTGCATCACGTGCAAGATTGCCGACAGCCAATAGCTACAGGAGGTCAGAAATAAATTCGCAAAATATTCCTGCCGGAGTAACAGCGCACAAGCTCAGTCCAGCAGCCTCGCACTTGGTTATTCGGGTTACCCCTCAGCTGAAAGTGCACTGAGCTAGTCGACTCCACCGCTGTTAGGATACTTCGTTTCCTGTACGGATCACGCATAAATGGACACTGATACACTACATGACATCCCTTAAGACAGGAACAAACGATTACACTTGTTACAAGCAACAGCTACGTAGGAGGTTTAAATGTGACCCGGAATTCTATCAATAAAGTGCCTTTCAAACTTAGCAGACTTCTCTAATTACTCTTCCCGTGTATGTACATAATTGGCTGCCCAAAAATAGCATCGGTCAACATCAATCTTCACAACGAACAATAATAATTCCGGGTCAAATTTGAACTACTCAAATCATGAAGAAATCGTTCCTCTGGGATGTTGCGCCGCGCAGTGTGGTAGACGTTTACTACAATACTGGCCGTCATAAGAACCTGAAATGTCGCCTCAATCCAAGTTACAGTCACATGCGTCGTGATGACCCTAAGATGGCAATTCTGCATGAACGCAGTCGCTAGGAGGTCGAATACAAAATATGAGCACATGTTCTCAATTACGAACGCGCTTACAACTTTTATTTAATCCTCTGAGGTACCGACCTCATTTTATGTGTAATTTTATTAAAATATTTTAATTCAGTTACTTTTATCGCATTTTTGTACCAAACTTTCATCTCCCGTTACCGGGAGATGAAAGTTAAAACGCAGTTACTAACTCGCCATTGACGTGTTGTTGAGTGTTAATTTTCAGTTGTGTGGTTTCCCTCAACTTTTGCAGTTTTATGAATCGGACGTTTCTCGTGTAGACAAACAAAACTCACTGTGAAAACCGCGTCTCCCGTGACTTTTAATTCGAACCGCCTCTCTGTGTTTTCAATGAGAGTTTCAATTTAAAGAGCAACATTTTTGCTACGTGCAAGCGATTTGCTTGCTTTTCGCAGCTGTTACGTGACAGGAGTTTGTAACACGCGTAGGCCTAATTGCACGACGTGCAAGGATTCGACGACAACTCTTCGCGACGAACAAGCGCGAATTTGTGAATATTGCGAAACCACAGACGTTTTATATTGAATACGAGGCAAAGCTTCAAGTTTTTAACTTTCCATTAATGTTCTTTGTAGCCATCATCAGGCAAACGTGCAGTTATAATCACAAAATTGTTTCATCATCAAACACCGCGGCACACAGACAGCGTCAGTTTGTAATCGCCGCAAATAGTTTATGTTCCTCTCCGGTGTAATTGTCACCCTTACTATTTAGAGAAGATTTTTTGTCAAAGCATTAGGCATACATTTTGACTAACAAGAAATTAAATAATTAAGCAACCAACCAAGTACATGAATTCCTTATCAGTTAATAGTTACCAGTTCAATAAACTCCATTTTTATTCAATTTAAAGAATCCATCCATGAGTTACATTCTGATCCAAATGAATCCATCTGTGATTTGACGCTGAAGATGTCTGCTGTGGGCCGTGAAGACCTTGCAGGCGGGTAGCAGCATGTCCGGGGTATGTATCGTAATATGCTGAAGTAAATTACTTTCTTATACCTAATATCATGAATATATTTAAAGAGATTAGTTGTATCCGTTACAAATGTAGCAGGTTCCGAATTTAATTTCGGCCCATAATTTAGTTCCACAGATCCCGGTTCCTTCTACGCAACGTAATCTACAGTTTTCTTGGAAGAAGGCTCATAAATAAGGCATAATGAGCTCGCGCAAAGGAAAGCTTAAGCCTCGTGGTTATTCCATGCCGCGAAATAACTTTCCTGGTAGTTGTGAACCATAAAATGCCGTATCCCGTGAGGAACGGATATAAAGCAAATTGACGGAAAAATAGCAGGACGAACTTTACGGTTAACGTGGTCCAGTTAAGTGCCGTGAACGATCCGACAAAGCTTTCCGGTGTATCTGCGACATCGACACATGCGGTCATCTGCCACCCAGCCACTGTATTTATGAATACTGAAGAACAAAGTACCTTCAATGTCAAAACTCTTAAGTTAAATGTCGTGTAAAGATCTGAAGTTAGATATTCGGTGTGTTTAATAAGTAACAGACGCTAAAGGCGGTATCGCACTAGGATGCCATGGCAGCGACACCAACAGCGATGCCATGGCGTCCAGCTGCCAGACAAGCTGCCAGCTTTCGACGCCAGTCGAGCGAACAGATGGATCAACATTATGAGATCACGAAATGAAAGGCTATTAGCAAGGAGAAATGTCCACTTTTATCACTTTTGAGAAAATGAGATTTACCTTTATCAAAACTACATACCTGGAGTGAATTTCAATTCTGTAATAAAGAAATAAGTAAAAAAAAATTATCCATACACACACTTTGCACGTCCATACCATTATTGAATTTGAAATATTTCAGTTCTTGCAAATCACATGTAATATTACATGAACAAACTTTATTTAATAAAAAATTATAAAAGCAGGTTTCTTCTTAATTCACATTATTTGTGATATATAGATAGATGCATAGATTACTAAACAAAAAAAAACTTAAAAATCAAGTTGCCATATTGGAAAGGGGCCCCACAAATAAAGCCATAGAAACACTTCTTAGCTAATTCTTTCTTTTCTACTGTAAATAAATCTCCTCCTCCAAATATTTCCACAAGTTCTACCCAGTTTCATTTTTTCAAGTCCCGGTTTGCGTATTCAATAGCAGATGAATCCCATAGTCGGGGACTGAATTTCAATTATCAATCTTTCGGTGTCGAAATTATCCACGTTTGGAAGAAACAGAAATACACACAAGCACATACACGCACGGACGTCAATGGACTGGCCTCAGACTGTCGTGTGACGTTGATTTGTCCTTGGCCGTGGCAGCGATGCCAGTAACATTTTCACTTGGCATCGTGGTTGACAGCGATGCCAAGTTGGAAGCGCTGCCAGACGGATGCCAGGTGCGATATATGACTACTAAATTAATACATTGAGTTTGGCCGAGATGCTGGCAGCTGCGCCACGGCCTCCCGTTGGCATCCTAGTGCGATACCGCCCTAAGAGGAGTTGGTTTGTGCGTTTCTTTGTGTTACCTTATACAGAATGATCCATTTGAGACCCCGCCCAAAGCGTACAAACCGTGGCGTTTCCGTGCAGGGTGATTTGTCGACAGGTAATTTGAATCTCGAAATCATATTTTCAAAACATGGCACGACCATGAAATAAAGGGCCTTAGAGTAACTCCCCCTCCCCCTCACACTTCCTCCTTCGTCGCAGAGGCCACCAGAAGCAGCGCGGAAATGTGTCGACAAGTAGGCCTAACCCTGCAGACTTTAAATTACATGCGCTCTATATAATAGTAGGGAAGACGGTTCCAAAGAAATCCCATCGCAGCAGCCCGCATCGGAAACCACTCGCGTGTCTTTTGCCCAGGAGATTTGAGAGATTCCAATTTCTTGCAGCGGAGAAGGAGTTCGAGCCTTATTACGCTTTCGACACGAAGCGAGGTAGCAGGTCTCAACGTCCATGAAAATCACTGAACTGGGCTGATTTCAATGCAGACTTTTGTGAGCCTAAACCTCATTTATGGCAGAATTATGTAACCATTCTTCCCAAATACCCGCTCTGAAAATGACCATTAATTATTGTGCCGAATGCAAAGCAGCGGTTGTGTGGTCTCTGTCTTCAAAACGGTATTCATCACAAGAGGGTTTTATTCCATTTGAATGTATCAGACCGCAGAGAGAACAACTATTGTCCGCTGTGATGGTTTGTACACTGGACGGGCTACAAACGTACACAAATAAACTCATGCAAAATTCAGGACACGGTTCCGGGAGAAATCAATGAAACGCTTACCGGAGTAATATGCCTGCCCTCACCCTTCTCGTAGGTTCAGCGTAACCCTGCTTACCTTCTTTACGTGACTGCTTCGGCGCTTGAGCGAGTTACGTAGCCCTTCATATGACTACATAATTTAGAGCTGTAATTTGACAATGACAGACATTTCCATAACAGCTAAAACTTGATAAAAACAAAATTATGGTAGGTGAGACTCCAAATTCTCACGGCGAGAGTAAAAATCGCTCTCTTCTGGGATGTTGAATTGCGTAGTGTAATAGAAATTAATCGATGTTTCAGAGGTGGTTAGTGCCTCCATCATCAGGGCGAAGATCGCGGATCAACATGCCAGGAATCAACCATCTACAATTTATATAAACTTATAGATTATTTTCAACGTAATAAATCCAGAAGATGGGTATCTTCTGGGCTGTTGCGCCGTGTAGTAGGGCGATCACCCTGATGATGGAGGCAGCCGGGACCTCTGAAACGTCGGTAAACTTCTAACAGACTAGAGATCGCTACAGCCCAGAAGACAACCATCTTCAGAATCACCGCAATTAAAAACTTAAAGTCCTACGTAATGAATCCAGTTAAGGAGTAATTAAAATTCGTATTAATGTTATCTTCGCAAACACTGGATTAACCCGTCACAAAATATTTTCCTAAATATGCAAATGCCGCATGTCTCCCGCCCCCCGCTATCGTCTCAACCCTGTTCTTGTAATCACTGCATTTGGTGCAGCTGCGTCCATCTTTACCATGCTTACGCAATAAGAATTTTCATAAAATGAGTCTACGACCGTCCCCGTGTCTTCGTCCGCTTCTTATAGCCTGAGAATCGTCGAAGGGCTCTTCACGATTTCCTTTTATTTGAAAGTTGTACAAAACTTTGTCGGCGCATCCCAATGTTTTTTTTTTTAAATCGGACAGAAGTAGAGGGCGCCTGGAAACTTGCATACGGACGGCTCTGTACGTAGCTCTTCGATCGCTAAGTCCCTAAATGCACATCTGAGCATAAAATTTTGGCAGTGACGAACTGAAAATCCAGACGCAAGTACAGAACAAAGGTCCATAACCTGTGAGACCACGAGTTCATATCCCGACTTGAATAAAGTGATAAAGTATTAGTTTGTGTGAATTACAGCGATCGGAGGCCACGAGACATCTGTTTTATCCTACGGTGATCAGTGGCGTTATTGGTCTTAATATTTACGGCGCCCGGTACGTATTCGTGTCACAAAAAAGTTTATATCTGGTATTCTCTATCATCGTCAGGATACAGCGGTATTTGTCCATACATGGAAAGGTCTACTCACAGCAAAGCCTATTTCACGACTGTCTTACGTCTTGTTTATGAATAATTCAAGAGATTTTGTGTTTAGGCATTCTTTCTTTGTAACTGCATTGAAGCAGTATGTCTGCTCGTCTCTGACTTTCAGTAACATGATTTAATTATGAACATAAATATCACGAACTGATCGATTCTTGTGATAATCCGAACGGATGCCATGTCGTTTGAGAATCTTCGACCTCGGTGCTCTTAACCGAATTTCAACACAACCAAGAGCGTGAAATTCTGTGGAAAAAGTAAGACACGTTGATAGCGCCTTTAGGGAGTAATATTTCAATTTCGCACGAAATCTGCTATTTAAAAACATTTAACTTGTAATGGAGTACGTCAGCAGGGAAATTAAACAGGCCCACATAAACACAGTTACAACACAAAACATTCTGATTCTGTTATAAATCAATCATGGTCGTTTAAACACGCGTCAATTATACGACATGTTGACGCAAATGGTAGCCTCTAAACAATTATTTCACCTCCAGTACAATTTTATATTCACCAAATGCTAATTCGATCCGAAACTGGTCGCTCGATGGCATTCTCTACCATTTCCAACCATCTGCACTCTTAATACCAAATTTCTCCGAGATCCATCTCAGCTTTATGCTTCCTAATTCTGAATCTTCCAGGAGATTCGTACGCATTTTTTTTAAATATTACGTGAATACGCATACCGAAGTATGATGTAAATAAAATTTTTGGGTGAAGGAAGACCCTCTTCAGATAAGTACAAATCATATTTAGGTGCAAATACACGCGGATATATTGCACGGTGACCTGGTACAATTTTATCACTGGCGGTAGTGTTAACACATTTATTATTGTGAACAGGATCCTTCCATCCTTTTCTCGGACTGGGACCTGTTCATATACGTTCTTGGCAGATGATCCAGAAGTGGTTTGCCATTGCCTTCTTCTGTGTGTGAATGGAGTAATTGTTGGGATGCCACGGAGGAAAACTCCGTGTTGCCTAGACCACGGCCTTGCCCAACACAAGTTATAAATTCGGGCACCGCAGGGAATCGAACCCGAGTCCCCAGGACTACAAGGCCAGCGTTCTAACCGCTAGACCACCTCATATTATTATTATTATTTAGTGTTCTGTGTGACGACAGGTCCATATGAACAGGATCCTTCCATCCTTTTCTCGGACTGGGACCTGTTCATATACGTTCTTGGCAGATGATCCAGAAGTGGTTTGCCATTGCCTTCTTCTGTGTGTGAATGGAGTAATTGTTGGGATGCCACGGAGGAAAACTCCGTGTTGCCTAGACCACGGCCTTGCCCAACACAAGTTATAAATTCGGGCACCGCCGGCAATCGAACCCGAGACCCCAGGACTACAAGGCCAGCGTTCTAACCGCTAGACCACCGTGATTCGATGTTAACGCATATCGAGAGGTTAAATCAAGAGACTGGTGGTCGAATGTTTTCAAGACCGATTTCGATTTTCATAGCCACTAATTTATGTCTGACATATGCCAGTCGGAAATGATATCAATATTCATGGCACAGGGTAGAACGGGGCGAATGGATCCGCCCGCACACCGCACGAGGTGAGAAGAAGGGCGGGAAACTGCGCCGATGAAGTTATCGGTAGGTAAGAGAGAGAGAGAGAGAGAGAGAGAGAGAGAGGGAGAGACGAGGAGAAGTGGGGAGACATTTTAAAGCGCTGAATACATAGGCCGCATCAGCATGCTTCATTTTCATACAAAATTGAATACGGAGAGGCAGCTATTACAAGCTCGTGGTTATAAAATGTTAATGCCCTTATCTTGCACCCCTTGTGGAACGTGGGCATTCATGCGACTTTACCCTAATTGATATGTTTCGTAGAATACCTTTTAGCGCAGTCCTTCAACCTGGAGGTTTCTTTTAATTTTCTTGTCATAAAACGGCCAAGAAGTTCTCGGGCTGGCAGTTACAATTGAAGTCAACTGTCTCCGCGCAGTGCCATCTGGGCGGCTCAGTCGCGACCTTTAACCGTGGAAGTCTTTACGTTTATGGCAATCACAAGTGACCACACGTTTGGTCACTGCTGAGTTGCCCTCGTATTCCTAGGAAACCTTCCCTCCTCCCCAGAAGCCAGCATTCGCTCTGCTAGCCAAGAAATTACTACAAAAATTCGATGCGGTGTCTCGTATCTCCCGTTCCTACTACATGTCTAACCCATCTCACTTACCTTCACTAGATAATACATCAGCAGTGCACGACTGGTCTTCATGAAGCAGTGGGAAAGTCAGGGGGTCTAATCTGGATTCAACCGGCTTAAAACTGTGTCCAGTGGATGAAAATGTAGCGGTTCGTAAATTACTGAACGATGCTGCATCAACTGGCGATGAGTAACGTCGAAAGTGACAACTCAGACCGAGGACACAATTTCAGGACTCACTACATCGTTGTTTAACTACGTGCATTGTATTAACCTCTTAAGTTCGGTAGCTCCGAAAAAACAAGGACTTCAAAGGACGTGCTGACGTACGCACAAGAATACCTTTTCAATGAACTCCGCAGCCCCTCGGAAAATTGGCCTACTCTTCCTCGATCAGCCCGTGGCTTCGTCTTCCGAAAAAGAAATGTACCCGCTTCGCCCTGAATGGCAGGCGATGTATTTCATTTATCAAGTTGGCAACACCGAGTACTGAGATAATTTTAATTCTGACAGTGAATGTTGCTGAAAGCACGGCTTTTACAATGACAGTAAGAAACTTTAGTTTTGAAGTCAGTAGACACTAAAAAATAAACTATTACTGCAACTCAAAAAGAAGATTAACGCCAACTTAATTAACACGCAAAGAAAATTCCCCCTCTGTCGCAGACAGTCTCAAAAAAAAAAAAATTCGACCTCCCTGCTGGTTATAATAACAAGCGAAGTGTTTGACGTCACCAAAGAACAGGAAATTGTAGTGAAGTCGTGCCTGCCATCTGTAGGTCATTTTGTTGAAGTGACAGTCTTCGCCCTAACAACAACAGTAATTTTAAGCCCCTCCCTTGAAAGTGTTGGCGTCGTATTTGCTGGAGACGCTGTGTGGATCCTTTCACTCATTCATCCACGCCATTTTTCTTCACAGCTGTCTGGCGTAGAGCGCGCTTTGTTTGTGGGAAGGGCAGATAGAGCCGATTGCTGGTCTAGGGACTGGAACTTTGTGGCAGAAATATAGACCACTGAACTTAGCCGCTAAAGGGTAGAAGGTTCGGGCTGGTGAAACCCTAGCATTTACAGCTAAAAGCGCACTGAAGTGGTAATGGATATCATTTGCACTTAAAGACAATGCAACAGCAGACGAGAGACACAGAGCCACTAACATCGCGGAGGGGATCTCGAAACTTCAAAAAGAACTACTCACGCGGGCCGTTTGTTGTCTCTCCCCCCACCCCGTGTTTTGTGTGGGATTAGAATTTCACTAAACAGGGATACCAACATTATAATCGTGTCTGGTATAATTATCCCAATGCCAAGTTCAGATGTCTACGTAAGTAGTCATTAGACGTGGTACAACAGCTTCAATTGTGAGAGGCTACATTGCAGTAACAATGATATTTACAAACAATGCAACACGACACTTGCAAGAGACTAATTGTAATGGCTGGTGTTCGGTCTTGTTAACGAATCTGCTGAAACCGTCAGTGTGGCAACTATAAACCGTGTATTCGCTTGTCTGTTCCGACGCCTCATCCGCGGAGCCTTCGCCTCTTCATGGTTAGTCACTCACTCACTTGCGGGACACGAACTGACATTGCCATAAGGGATTAAGTGACTGCCCTAGTTAGTAATATTAAGTTTCTACGATGTTCCCGTAGAGGGACAGAACATTACCTGACGAAATTCAGGCCTGTTATTTCAATTATACAACGCGATGACCCGACAACTGTTCTTCATTTAAGTACCATGCATTTCGTCACAGATCAATTGGTTATCAGAAGCACACTGTGTTTTATGGATAGAATTCGAAATAAGGACATCGGCGAGAATGTAAAACATTAAATTGGAATCTTTCGTGTGGGCACTCAAAAAAAAAACCACTATGTGACCTGATAACTCCGAAGTTCGCCAAGTCCAGGTATTTTCTGTCAGGCAATAACATCTGTCCAATTTATATTATTTTCTCAATGAAAGACACATCACACAAAATTAATTGTAAAACGAATTTCTATTATTAAGATGAAACCCAAATGAGCACTCGTCACAGACAGACACTTTCGTTGTGTCCCGACATTCTGACACGAGTCCTTGCATCGGTGCCTTTCTCGGTACGTCCTTGTCAGGACACGAATTGGCAAATGCTTAGCGAACGATTTCGATGCAAAGTGACTGACGTTCGAGAATCAACACGCTTTCTCCACGCTCCCACCTGCACAGCTTTCGCGCAACTGACATGAGCAGCGGCCTAGCAACTAGGGTGACGTCGACTCGAGTGTCATAGGGGAGGATGGAAGAGTCCCTTTTAAATGGGGGATGTTCTGCTTATGATTTCAGTTTCGTACTCAATTTTAGTTGTGTTGCGTCATAAGCTATAAAAGCCAGCCATATCAAGGCAAATGTTTGTTTGTTATTGCAAGTATCATGCGCATCGCAAGCTAGTAGATAAGTTCAAGTAAAGAACTGCACAGGGGAAATTATTATCAAAGACCCGACGTCGACTCCCAGACAGAAGCTCGCTTAAAGGTAAGCAAACATCAGTCCTAAGGCGTTCAGGTTAGTTCCATCATAGAGTTCACCGTTGTAAGTGAGGAATGCGTGGACACGAAGGCCGCCAAGTCCCTTTCTTGAACGATAAATCCAAGAGCCAGTCCCTTTAGGAATATACACGTCTGCCGCTCCAGTACCTCCATACTTCCTTCCCGATATATCCAACTTAGAGCATGATAACCTTATTTCAAACTTATGTTTATTCATCTCAAATTGCCTTAAAAATGAATGGTGTGCCTTACACATTCATAACTTATCTGTAATTAATATATACAAGACTTCGTTAATGTTAGCGTGTCTGTACAATCAAACGGAGCAAAGTGGCGGATAAGCGAGGTAAAGCGATTTGCATACTGTACTGATAACGTCTGAATTGAGATCCAAGGAGTTTACGTGCAAAATTGGATGTCAATTTTCCAATCTGCACCTCATTTTATACGCTACTAGAGACAGTCTCTGTGGCTTTCGATGTATGGTATCACGCCTACTTCAGCCCAAATACATTTTGCATGCAATCCCATCCTGTTAGGTTTACAAGATCCGATTTCTAAAACACGTACAATATTAATTGAGGTACGAAGATATCCCCTACCAAACGAAACTTCCTTACTCGTTAAAGGTTTAAAAATAAAGCCCTTAAAAATTTAAACGCGGTTATAAATACAAAGGCGCCAGGTACTTCCTCGTTATTGCGTCGTCATGTTATCCACACACAACCGAGTAATTATCTGCTTCGGAGTTTTTATTTCATTAGCTTTGTTAAGGACAAGGGAAAAACGCGAGTAACGCCATAAAAGGCGCTTTGATTTTAAACGCTCCGCCGCCATGATATTATTGGTGATTACAGTTCAAACCGCAATCCGAAACAACTCCTGTCGGGCAGGTTAGCTCAAGTCGCGCCCGGTCCGAATCTCTCCGCAGATTCAAAATCAGATTTCCAGTCCCGTGGCTGCGAAATTCTGTTGAACACAATAAAAGCTGAAACTGTTGCTTCCGAAATGAGTTCCTTCAGCACATAATGAAGACGGCACGTGAAATACGGAAGTTGAGTCACAACAGAGTACCAACTGGTGAAGATATTCGGAACACTTTTAAATGGGATAAATGCAGTGACCATGACTTTATGAAGGCATAAATTGTGGCTTTTCATCGCCTCGCGATCTGCAGAGCTATTTTGCTTGCATCTTGCAAATGACTCTAACAGTTGATACAAGAATTCACTGAGTTGTAATAGCATTGTCCTTGAAAGACAAAGTTTAATGAATACAAACCTCGTCACAAAATTATGTAGTAATTAAAACCTTTAACACACGTGATATTCTAACATTTTTTAAATTTTATTACGGCGATATGTTTCGGCACAATTATGCCATCCTCAGATCAATCTTTGTATATTATGCCAACTAGATATGAAAACAGAGGTAAAACTGAAGATTAAAATTGACGTAGTTCTGTATGTAGTTAAAATTGTACTTTGAAGTAATTTTCATTTAAATTACATTTAAAATCAAGTCCAATGGGACTGTTGTTTAAAAGGCACATCCGTCACATAAACCTTTTATAATCTCTACGGTAGGTTACACAGAAGATGTTGGAGAGCTGCTTTATGCCTCAGGTGCAATGGCGGCGACCGAGTAGTCAAAATGAGGTCAGTAAAATCGGTCAAGCGAGCAGGAACAGGAAATGTAAATGCGAAGATCCTGGCATGTCCACACCTGAACACCGCAAGGCTCCAGTCACCAAAGTCGGTTACCTCCTTATATAAACCGCACACGGGCCGACAGAACCAGGAGGTCAACTCGGGAGGCACTTGCGCCTTCGAGGACTGACAGAGTTCAGGGACCCACGGGCAACCGAGGGGAACTGAGGTTCAGTATTCCAGCCGAGGCTGTCCCTGGAAATAGAGCCAAGTCGGCACAACGAGGCTTTCAGCCTAAGCGACTTTTCCCATCCCGTGTCGGAATGGCACATAAAATAGGCCACGGTCGATTTATCTAACACCCATCCCACATCGGCTCGCACATTTGTTCTGTTCTCATCGGACGAAGCAGGTACAAGCTTTCCAGCTGTTAATTAAACTGAGGAAACTACTCACGTTTGCGAATTTCCCTGAAATCATGACGACGCGTCCTCGTCTCACAACGCAGCCGAGAACGTCCAGTACGACGTCGACGGCGTCGTTAAACAACAACTCAGAGTCGAAACAGAACACAGTTTCACACTGCGTCAAACCCAAAATGACACCTGCGATATCACAACGCCTCGTTTAATTAGTTTGTGAAAATCCTACAATCGATTACGATTTCAATCTAAGCTGCGTCTCTCCCTGCTTAAAGGGGATTCAGGAAGTGACAATTAACGTAAGAGCCGCGTTATTTATGCAGCGCCAATGATATGACGCGTACAGAAGACGTATGAATGGTCCACGTTGTCGCATCTCCCACGGTCTTGCTATAATCAAAATTAACGACACACAGAGGGCGGAACTCGGTAGTTGCTTTACCACAGCATTAGCTTCTCCGTGACTGGGCTGACGTACAGAGCTTAAATCGATTAAAGTATGAATAAAATTAAAGTTAAAAGGTGTATTCCATTGCGGAGCACAAACATTTACAAATTAAGGCATTTCCCGTCTTGTGTACTTCATACGACAACAACACGTGACAGGAGTCGGAAATTATTTTGTCTTTCTCTCATCTTATTTTGCCCGTAGGTGTCGGGGTTTATTTATTCATTTTATTGATCCATTTGGAGAGTGGTAGGACTCCTTGGATGAGTGATCAGCCCGACGCAAGGCCTCTACCTATACAAACACAGAAAGACGCGGACAAACATCCATGCCTTGAGTGGGACTCGAACCCACGGTCCCAGCGACCGCGCGGCCACTGCGCCCGGCTCGTTAAATATTCAATAGGCGAAAATGTGTTTAAGATAAGTTGCGGAATTTTATGAGTTGTACACCGTACAGAATCTGCAAGCCATTCTTCTAGCAGAAAACAGACAACATTCTATTCACACTCTGTGAAGGGGTAAGATTATGTTCCACCAACCAGACGATGTACCTACATAAGAGCAAAACCCCGAAGATCCCCACTTCTTTACCACCAAATCCCGCTTTTGGACATCATCCACTTACGTTTCACCCCTCTAACAAACGTTTAATGTCGTCCTCCTACCATCTTCCACAGCAGTTCCTTCAAAGCGGTTCATTCCCCATCGACCAAAGGTCCGTGCGTTAACCTAACTCACCCAAGTGAACATTAGCCTCATGGAGTTCGCTATCATAACGATACTAATTAAAATACAATAATAATTATGATCCCAAATAGCCTAACTCTCGTACAACGCCACTTTTAGACAAATATTATTGGTTCACCTGCAGGGAACATCGTACGATATCGTTCTTCTCAAATCTTTAACATGACAGACACGGCCATGATGTGAGACAGAAATTACAATCCTTGTTGATGTAAACAGCCATCAGTAAACCTTAAACGGTGGCAAAATATGGGGTCTCGCTACCACAGTGTGCGTTAAGTTCGTTGCTCTTTTATTTATTTATTTAGTGTTCTGTCTGAAGACGGGTCCATATGAACAGGATCCTTCCATCCTTTTCTCGGACTGGGACCTGTTCATATACGTTCTTGGCAGATGATCCAGAAGTGGTTTGCCATTGCCTTCTTCTGTGTGTGAATGGAGTAATTGTTGGGATGCCACGGAGGAAAACTCCGTGTTGCCTAGACCACGGCCTTGCCCAACACAAGTTATAAATTCGGGCACCGCCGGGAATCGAACCCGAGACCCCAGGATTACAAGGCCAGCGTTCTAACCGCTAGACCACCTCATCTTATTATTATTTAGTGTTGTGTCTGACGACAGGTCCATATGAACAGGATCCTTCCATCCTTTTCTCGGACTGGGACCTGTTCATATACGTTCTTGGCAGATGATCCAGAAGTGGTTTGCCATTGCCTTCTTCTGTGTGTGAATGGAGTAATTGTTGGGATGCCACGGAGGAAAACTCCGTGTTGCCTAGACCACGGCCTTGCCCAACACAAGTTATAAATTCGGGCACCGCCGGCAATCGAACCCGAGACCCCAGGATTACAAGGCTAACTATAATTTACAGAACTGACATGAACCGAAATCTTATTTACGCTGCAAATTTAAATGCAAAATCCCCCCCCCCAAGTCAGGTATTTGCAGCAGAGAAGCAACCTTTCGTTACTACTGTAAAAAAGAAAATAAATGCGATCGGTTTGGTATACTTTTTGCCTACATACTGCATCATCATCATCATCATCATCTATCATGGTACAGAGTCGGTGTATAAAGGATGATGTAATCGGCGTCTGAGGTTAATTCATACTTCGCTGTGTCCTGGATGTACGAACACGCTATTAGTGGATGAATAAGCCATACTTCATCTGAGGATATGTAAATTTCAAATATTTTAGATGCGATCCTGGTTAAGAAGGAACAAAACAAAAGCCAAAAAGAACTGGACCAGTCCTAAAAAAACACCGTCACACAGAAACTAATCCCACGTGAAAGAGGGTGTCTTGAGCAGAAAAGAATCACACACACAGTCGCTCAGAAAGTAGGGCATTTTCCAGTATTAAAACAGACAATTAATTATATATCGGTTTTGAATCAGTTGCCTAGGTAACATATGCAAACAGCCGGTAGTTCCCGCTCGCGTTTATCTGTGGCTTGCAGTTGATTCGTTCCACTTCTGTGGCTTGGAATGCGAACACCGCGCACTACAAGCGCGAAATCCTGGGAACTGCGAAAAACATAATTAACAGGAGAGCGGAAAAAAAAACTTAAATGAATTAAATTTAAGTTAACAAAGGGAGTAAAAATAACAGATTAATGCAATGGAACAGAAAGAGAGAAAGGCAAAGGACGAAAAGTATAAAGGCAGAAGTAGAAAGAAAGTTAACAAAAAAGAATAAAGAAAGATCAAATGGGAATACGTTTATTACAAAAAAGCTCAATTACGAAACGAAGAACGTAAAGATGGTTGGAAAACAAAGAAGAATTGGATCCACTACAAACTGCCACCAAAATTACGCGCTTCCAAGAAAACAAATAACGATGTACCTGAGTCAATTCGTTCTTTTATTTGCCTCGATCTGTTAATCTGTGTTTATCCATAAAGGCTTCTGAACTCCTGACAGCTCGAAGCAAATGGAAAACAAAACACATTCCCTCTCCCATCAGTCAGAGCTGCTCCGACAACCACACACAGCGTAATAAACTAATTATTATGAACTGTACGGAAGTGGTCATGGCCTATTTTAAGCCACAAGGCTAGAATTACCCCATGAACCTGGGAGGGGGGGGTCGAAGCCAGGAGCAGCACAAGAAAGCTGCCAACAGCACGAGTGGTAACGCGACCACCGACGTTTCCAGCGCGTCCATAAGGTGAGCGTCGTAACGCCAGAAGTTTCACAAAGCCTGCCAGCGTTAGCTCTAAACAAAGCCACCGTCGGTCGCCATATTCCGTGCCCCTCGCCCAAAGTTTCGCCGTTCACAATCCACAAAACCTCGATTAGCCTCCCAACGCCCCGGAAAGGCAATCCCACAGTTAGTGCCGAATAATTAGCTTAGAAATGCTGCAGTTAATCAGGGTTTGCCAGCCCTCCCTTCCAGAACGGAGCCCGGACTGCGAGATCCAAAACACGGTGCAGTGCGAATCCGTAACAAGAAATCCTCAACCTCTTTCTAAACACACCTCACTTCCATTTGGACGACTTAAACAGACAAAATTGCGGGATTATTTCAATGTACCACGCGGCATATTCTGGCTTCAGTTTACATTTGTACTTGTAAGTTTAATGCCCTAAATTCTGCAACAGACTCTAAAGTACAGTTAAGTTCGTCATGTTTTATACATCCTTAAGTACGAGTCTTGTCGATCTGAAAATTCAAGAACACGAGCAGAAGATGATCCCGTTAATTATATTAATTATCTTCCTGTTCGTCTAGTTTCATTCGAATTTAAACACTGCAGACACGATTATGCTCAAAGCGATCTTGTGCTAACTACGAATCTCTCAGAATAAGTTACTCACAGCAAAGTACAGCTGAGATTTTTCGCTGCGTAGCGTGGGAGAATTACAGCAAAAATTACACTTGTACATTAAAAGGTATTAGAGCTAGATTAAGAGTAAGGCCCAATCAGCAACTCTTCATTTTGTATTTATGGATATCTTAAGATACCCCCCACTTTAAGCAGAATTACGTCCTCAAACATTGTCGACAAACTGAGTTTGCAATGGTGCATTGTAGTTTGTTTTTTATGGTATAAACTGAAGTGTTAAATGTTATTTAGGCGACATTCGTACTTCGGGTTAAATTCACGTTTTAATCGAGGCCTAAAAACATTTCGAGTTGAGACTTCAGCAAAGAACAGACTTCAGTAATATAATTAAAACTTTTGGAAATTCTTCCTCACGACGTACGAGTTTGTAATATCATTACTAGATCGTCTCCGCGTCGTATTTTTTAAAGCTAGGTGCATAAAGTGAACATGAAAATTTATTCACGAAGCAAACCAACTACCAAACATTTTAACTTGAACTCCAGAGCTGTTAAGGAGACAATCAAATGACATCCTTAGTCATGTGATGAACCTCAATCTAAATGGAATAAATATTCAGTGTAATTAAACCAGATTACTTTTCCATAATCAGTTTTTGGTTTGATTTCTGTGTTACGTCTGTTGAAGTTAATTTTGGCTTTCAACAACACAGTTTTTATTTACCAGTTTCCAGGGAAACCTGCGTCAAACGCTGCTTGTTTACAACTTCAAAAGAGCCGCCCATATGTTAAACCACCTGACATATTAAAAGGTTTGAGGACAGCAAGAGTGAATCCTCTTCGCTGGGACAGACCGTAGGCTTGCTTAGCCCCACAATATGTTCTAGTTTGGGTGTTGAAAATTCTTAATGCTCAAGCCTCGAGACCCAGAATCCCTCGGCTATAAAATGTTCTACTGCAAAATTTTTTTTAAACTTATAACAACTAAATCTAACATTTATGGCACACACGATTGTTATTTTCAAGGCAGCATCAGTCGGAGAGGCAACCATCTCAAAATGTATGTTGTAGTTCAACCAAATTACTCATATAATATCGTGAAACGAGGTCTGCCAGAATTCACCAGTCTGAGTCCTGAGTCCACGAATTTCTTTGGAAATCTGATGGAACACGGTGTGTGCCCCTGAATGCCCTTAAGACACTCTTCTTTGGAACGACGTAAATTCTGTCACCTTGATATTAGAAATTAATACTTTCTAAATTTGAGACTTGCAAAACTTCGGGCTTGTTAAAAGCAACTGACTCCTTCTTAAGTCTAATCCGTAGCATTCCTTTAGAGACCCTGTGATCCTACGAATAATTTAAAATTAGAGTTAAGAAGCAAATTTCCCTCTCACTCACAAATGAAATACCTACAAGGGACAAGAAGGAAAAGATGAAACTACAAAGATTTCGAACAAAGTCGATTGTAGATCAATCGTGGCCTCTCCTTCCTCCTACCTTTCTTGAAGACGTTCCGAGACACTTGCAGCGATATTTAAATCAGACGCCCCAATGAGCACCGCGCTCCACTGAACGGGAGAAAAGTAATGTTCAAAATACTGTGTGAAATGAAACAAAAATATTTTCGAGAAGTTTTGCGTAAGGAGAATATTCAAGAACAGGAAAGACCTAACTCGCAATGCGGCCTAAAATCACTGATCTACGTATAACCGCAGAACTTCCTAAATGACTCCCCTTTTCATTTTGTGTCATTGGAGCAGCATTGCACACAGACCCACGTTAAGGACCTGGGGCTTTCACGGCGGTGAGTCTGAAGATGGCTGTGTTCTCGGTTGTCACTCGCTCATCACCCTGATGATGGAGGCAGTAAGGACCTCCGAAACGTTGACAATCTCCTACCAGACTGCGAGGAGCTACAGTCCAGAGGGCGGCCGTCTTCGTGAAAATATTTTCCCGTTCACGCGTAAACGGTCGGAAAGTTGGAGCAAATTTTAAAGCATCCAGGCCGTTGCTGTAGAAAATGTTAAACAATTTCCGAATAAATGTCAGCGTCGCAAGATAAGGAAATTAGGACCAATGACGACTGCATTTAGGATTGGCGGTACGCGATTTAGTTGCGCCCGAAACGTCCTCCGAATGCAACGATCTCATGACGACCGAGTCAGGGGCCTGTATTTCCAGGATAATTTAGATATGCTGCAGAAGGCATTCCGGGGTCGCCTCGTTTCCACAGCGAAAGGATTACATTCCCAATATTCGCCCGTGGGGACCTCAAAAAAGAGAATCTGTCGTGATCACGAACCGAGAAATGTGAAAATATCGCAAGGTTCATCTCGTGACACTATTCGAATTCTGTCTGAAAAGCGTAACGAAGCTCGTAATTTTAAATCGCCTCCTGTCAAGTGCATAAAGTTTTTACTTAGCATCTGGTAAGTCGATATGTGTTTAATACAGTTATATGCATGCAGACCTGCAGTGAAATATCTGGTGGTACTTAATGGTCGCCTTCACACTACATAAAGACATATAACACGCCCGTGTGAAACTTTGAAGTTGCGTCTGGCAACATCAAAGCAAAGTCGTCTTATGTGACGCACCGCGCCGTGCTGGCAGGCGACCCGCTTAACATGGAACTCGCCGACTGTGCACGGTCCTTCGGTATTAACAGTGTGTTCTCTCGGGGCATTCAAACAGCTGAACACAACGCACCACCGCTCTATGTCAACGCAACTGAATCGCATTGAAATAATTCAAGAGATTTCGAACGCGAACCAAACCCGGCTCTCCTGAGTACAAATAAATCATTCACTGTTGTCTCGACCCGTAATTGGTCCTTGCTTTCCGCTCGGAGACCACTGTCACTACAGGGCTGCCAACATACCTAAAACCGAAAATGGTACCGCCTCTAACCACTGGTGGCTATTCTTACTTAGTACCTAATATCGACTAAAAAATGGGTTTATTCGGAACGACAGATTTAAGTTCTCGCCACTTTCTTCAAGCAAGTTCGGGAATACTACTTTGAAAATGCTATCTAAAATACTGACACCGGAGTCAAAATATCTGAGACATTACAGGTTTCCTCCTCCGATTGCCGGGGCTCTATAACCTATCTAGCAGACAAAGCATCGTTAAATGACTTAGCATTACATTGCAATCCGCAGGATATTCAAAAGTACGATTTTGAGGTCGTACAGAATAGCACAACCTCCACACCAAATTTCATCCAAATCCGTCCAGTGGTTCTCGAGTTGAATCGACAGGACAGACAAGACAACCCATAACGCGTTCTAACCATGCACTTAGCGGAAACAACGTATAATAAACACGAGAAATATTTTCAAAATAAATAATTCAACTGAAAAACAGAAAAATATAAAAATTTCGGAACGGATTCAAGACACAAATAAAATGGATGGGAAAATAAAAGACGTATTTAAGTAATGTCAGTATTTGCTTTTGAATTAATACTTACAGAAGAAAATAAAATTTTAAGGAACTCACACGCCTGTATTTTTTTTGGACGACAGAACAACTTCTTGTCTCTACGAAACTCGGCTGTATTTATGAGGCGTTTCCACTTCAAACTGATTAATATTCTGATCTCACTTCCTAGTTCACGATGAGTGCCCGCTACGTGACAAACTCTCTGTCATCGCCGCAACTTTACTAAGGAACAGGAGGATAAGCTTACGATCAGACTGTTAACTAACTCTGAACCAACCTGAAGGCTGGGCGAATAGCTGATTAATTATCATCGCATTTGCAAATACACGTTAATTAATAAAACTGCAGACATATAATGAAAATGGCACGATGGTTTATGGAGACAACTGCACAATGACTCCTCCCCCAATATTGTCAGGGCGATTGAGTCAAAGAGAATGAGATGGGCTGGGCATGTAACGCGCATCAATGGGACAAGAGGTGTGCACCGGGTATTGGTTGGCAAGCCTGAGGGGAAGAGACCTCTGGGGAGACCTAGACGTAGATGGGAGGATAATCTCAGGCGGGATGTATGGGAGATAGGAGTTGAAGGAGACTGGATTTTGTTGGTCTGGTGGAGGGCTTTGGTTAATTCGGTGATGAACCTTCGGGTTCCGTAAGCCATCTGGTTGGTTGGGTCCACTATTTGGGAAGCCTGAGGGGAAGAGACCTCTGGGGAGACCTAGACGTAGATGGGAGGATAATCTCAGGCGGGATCTATGGGAGATAGGAGTTGAAGGAGACTGGATTTTGTTGGCCCAGGACAGGGTCCGGTGGAGGGCTTTGGTTAATTCGGTGATGAACTTTCGGATTCCGTAAGCCATCTAGTTAGTTAGTTAGTTAATGAAATGACAGCAAAGTAAAGTTACAAGGAAATACGATATGTAACAAACAGAACAATTAAAATTTTTGGGGTTATTTCCTTATATAATAGTTAATTTACTTCCAAAAGTTTACGTACCACCACGACCAATCCTCGCAGAAGGAAACTAACGGATGCAAAAATTTAACAAGTGAGACGGGGAGCGAATAAAAATATTTACATAGTAAAAACTCCAGGACAAATTTTGTTCCTGTTTCAATGTTTTAATCAGAGGTCAAAGAGCAAATGCTAACCACGAGTCCAATGAGGGCAAATCATTAAAGTGAAATAGCCCGGAAGGGGAAAGGTGTACTCCACTGCGGACGCATATGATACATGACGTAATACATTAAATACATCTCGCTGTTTTACAATTTCCGATATTCCTGCACTTGATTCTTTAAACAGATACACAGCAAAATTGAATCGTTTCGAATCTTCATGACAGATAGAACATAGACGTAATTACTGGGGCTGTCTGGGAGTTCTTTCAACTAAATTCCAACATCACTTAAAAACCCTCAACGACAGGCGGATTCAAATCGCTATTAATCGGCCTATTTTTTATTTCAAGTTTTCGTTGCGAAAAGTCAGCATATTCCGTATCGGAAGCACGGAGAAAAACTTCCGACGGTTTCTCCGTGGCATCCCAACAATTACTCCATTCACACACAGAAGAAGGCAATGGCAAACCACTTCTGGATCATCTGCCAAGAACGTATATGAACAGGTCCCAGTCCGAGAAGAGAAAAGGATGGAAGGATCCTGTTCATATGGACCTGTCGTCACACAGAACACTAAATAAATAAAATAAATTGTCACTTAACACCAGAATATGGTACCCATGTCAGCAAATAATTTGGACGGATGAATATAACTTATAATCTCGTGCAAATGAATAAGAGTGTCCTTAAATGTCTCTGTACATCCACACATCATTTTTACACATGGATGTGTGAATGGTAAGCAGCGGACCGAACTGAACGCAAAGCTCTGCATAAATGTCAATACAGTCCCAGATCAACTCAGTGAGCGTTGTGAAATAAATTCAAAAGCGGTCTAGGGGTGATGGGGGGGGGTGTGTGTGGCGGGAGGAAATAAAAATGACAGTTCTGTGCGGTGAATGAAAAAAAAAATAGTATATTTTCGTTCACGGAACAGACACGACACGAGACAGCAGTAAACCTTGCATGTCAATTTTATGTTAGAAATAAAATGTCACAAGAACGAGAATGTCCTTCCGGAATGTTCGCTGTACTTTAAATCCACCCTTTAGTTAAATTTAGTACAGAAGAAACTGCGATTACATCGCTCTCTCAGAGCAGACAAGTGACGGCAAGGAGGATGAAATATGCAGACGATGTGGTCGAAACAGCTCGCCTGGCGCTTACAGACGTTCGAAGGAAGACAATATGCAAATGAATCTTACAAAATAAACTGAACTTGGCTGAGAAGCAAAGCGTGTGATGTCCGTCATCAACATAAACATTTCACCATCAGATTTTCGGTGTAACGCCATCAAGAGATTCGAGATGGAATTTTATTAACTTCGGTACTTGATTCATGAGGGTTGTTAAGACATCATTACCACTACGAAAATACGTGGGTAATCACCAGAGCTAATGTAAAAGACGATTATGCCTGCAGGCTATTTAAAATCCAGTCGTCTGTGTCAGAAATTTGGAGGGGAAGAAGATCCATTTTTTTTTTTAAATTTATCTTAAAACCTTTAACCCACAAGAGGGTACCTACATTCCGCTATACAAATGTATGTATCGATACGAGTGCGATATGATAGGTAGTCTGCACATCGATCTCTCGAACAACGCAAACACAGAAACTTTGAAGACACGTGGCTGCCTGAACTCACCGAAGAGTGAGGCATGTAGCATAAATAACAAACATTATAGAAGAAACAGATAAATTTAATCGGAAAACCTAAATTGAAAGATAATTTATGAGACCGTGTTACAGAAGGGGTGATAAGGCTAACATGGATAACAGTGAGAATGTGGAATGTGGCGGACTCTTGGAATATGGAAAGGATATTTCTGCTTCTTTTAAAAAAAATAGAGGGAAATTTCTTTTCTAGCAAAGCGATAATTCCCTTCTCAGCTCTATGAAGTCTGGGGCGTGGACAGAGTTCACTGAACATCACAGGAACAGCATATTAACAGGCCTGTTTCCGTCTGCAGCTGCCTTGGACACGGCAGTTACTGAAATCGCTGTTATGAAATTGTTACGTGCTGAAAGTTGGCCTTCAATTTAGAAGGAAATTCTACCACATCTGATAACGGGAGACGTACGCTAAACGTTGTCAGGAGGGTTTAATTTTTGACTCAAATCGATCCAATTAAATTCTTACTTTACAGGAAGTTAACAAATGAGCTGCACCGATGTCACTGGATTATCATACAGAAGTTGGGTACACATCATAAAACAGAGATCCTCTTAAGATACGTTTATGTTGTTTTAAAAGTTCCCAGATATCTCGAATGTTTAAGGTCGTTTATGGTTGGACATTGAGAACCTACGGAACAAAGAACACTGCGAGATGAAGAATTGCAAAGAACGAGTTTGGAAAATGTGTTCTCCTGGCTGCATCATACGATAACACACTTGTTCTATGACGGAAGTGAGGCGCATGACGAAGGCTTCCGGTCTGATTGTGTCCCTGTGACGTCACAACTAATCGATCTACTTCTACTAAATTTGTCACCAGCATCATGCCACTACATTCCGTTCTACCTGAGCATTTCCTTTCGTTTCCTCCCCCGTCCAAGCTAACAAATGACGTCTGTGCAAACTTCTGAGGTGGAAGAAACACTTCGAAGCTGATGGCTCCTCAACTCTGTGCAAGTTTGCGCGCCACGTGAAGACGACCTTCGACATGGACGACGAACATAACATTTAAGCATCTGTGTTAGGCATTAAGAGGACATCCTAAACGTAACCACAAAGCAATTGTCACTGACTTACTTTGCCAATGTTCACGTGCAGACGGAAGCCTCGAATGTTTCATGGGCGGCCTCGAGACATAAATTATTTAGCACCTGGACATCTGCGGGAATCAAAATTTCTTTTTGCACAGGAGAAAGTTGCAAGTTCGTTGTCTGACACGCAAAAGAAAACATTTTAACGTACTGCACTGCACTGACTTGTGAATAGGGGAAAAGATAACCACCAGGCGTCCGTCTTCCGCAAGCTGTCGTTACGAGTTTGGTCTTTTAAACCCAGTTCATAAAAAAAACCTCCACGTCCTCTGAACAGTCTTTAGGAGGCAATCTTAGAAGAAGCGACTTAACAATCCTGAAACAAAGTTATGGGCGACTTCAGTGCCCGCCTTCTGTAGCTTCGTCGTTCTCACTCTCGGAAAGAATGCGAAGGGTACCTCAACCACGTGCAGCTGAAGTAAATACTTTGCCCAGTTCAGTGCCTCAGACGCTCGACGTCTGAGACACGAATGGACCACTGACGTTTGACACCTGAGCCGTCCTTCATTCAAAGAGACGAAGTTTACGAGCAATTTCTCGCTTCATGTGGATGCCCGGAAAGATACGTTAACAAGCGAGCAGAAATGGCAACTCATGTTCTACCCGGTAGATGAAGTGACAAGGCTGATGAGAAACCACGAACGCCGTCCGAATTCCAACATTAAATTTGTTCAATTCTGGACACAGTTTCAACGGATGTATAACACACAGAGAAGAACAGCATTGAGTCTAGACAGAACCACAAGAACCGACGTTTCAAGAATGTGTTTTATATAGACCGTCCGTCAGAATTGGCGCTGAAATATATCGAAAACCCTGTCATCCAGTAATCCAAGTTGCAGATGTCTGACGTCAGCAAAGCGAGTCTGGCTCCTGAAATTGAAAAGAACAGCTGAAGGAAGGGAATTCGACAAAGAGTTCCACACGCTGTCACCTGATGAGAACATGAGTGTGACTGTCTCAAAACTCAGTCGCTAATCACACAACGTACAGACGTGATTTTCCTCGGTCTCTTGCGGTAGACACCAACGTTTTGGAAAACGCACTGTCTCCATCTTCTACCGTGAAGACGGAGACAGTTCGGTTTGTCGATTCAACACTGCAGATGACTTCCTGTCTCCTCCCCCACGACTGTGTATTTTCAGACCAGTTCCTGAACTTTGCTGTGCTTTTTAAAAGATGACCATCATTTCTTATAACAGTCCACCGATACAGCGAAGTGAAATTAATATTATTTATCACCATCAACATAACAATAAGGGATTGAGCGTTTTGGTCCATTAAAGCAGCAGCTCTTACAAATAATATTAACCCAATAAAATAGTTTCTACCTCAAATAAAACACAAAGCATCTCTATTATAAATTCCGGTTGGCTAATGCTTTCTAGGGAAATATTAGTGTTCACTGCGATGTCATACAACCCCCCCTCCCACCCTCCAAAATAAAAAAACTCATTGAAAAATGCGGAGTTATTGATTATGACAGTAAGTGGTACATACAGTTAACACTGGAGAGTAAATGATTTAAGTAGCTATTGAGTCCTACACGAGGCTACTACAACGAGATTGTTTTAAAACTTTTTAAAAAATTAAAAATAGGATAGGCTAAGCTGAATAACAGGCGTATGTCTCTTCATATTTTTGGATCCCATGAACGTTGCAAAAATAAAGCCTCGTCTAGTTAGAGGCACTAAGTACATTTCAGGAACACGATAATGTATTAAAAAATGCATTATTAATATTACAAATATATGGAATAAAATCAAGCAAAAATAGACCCGAAAGACTTGTTATTGGGGGAATTGTCTGAAGTCGTAAGGACGTAAGCGCATGCCCGTTTTTGGTACTGGAAACTTTTGATCCAAAGGCAAACTGTAAACCGTAATTTTCAACGGTTGGGAGAGCAGGATTCAAGCAAAGTAGGAGACAAAAGGGACGATCTTCGATTAAAAACGAACTCAAGTGAAATACAGAAACAGCACAATTGAAGAAGAAAAGATGATTCATACCGGAAGTCCGCGACGCCCGGAGAACTAAACTTTTCAATGTCTCGTGTCGTCACAACACGCTGTTTCTCAAACTGCGTTCCATATGCGCTCATGATTTTTATATTCGTCGCCAGGGACGCGTACATACAGAGCGATCACAACTTCTTAGCCGACTTCAATTCCGCTAAAAACACCGATGACTTTTTCTTTTCGTGTCGAATCATTTCGGCGATGAATGGCGTAGCTCAAAAAATCGAACTGCTTCTCCTAATGACCTCAGACAGACTAACCTTGCTTATAATTTGGTCGCTCGAGATAAATCTCCGTCCCGGAGTCACTGTTCAAAGTCGCCTCTCATTCAGCGGGGATTCAACCTCCATCGTTAATACAGCGTCATTAAACTACCGAGCGTACAAATTTAACATTTAGCTTTGGGACTCGATCACGAACTGAAAGAGGCCATTTGTCCACAACTGCGAAGTACCGAAGAATTCCAAAATTCTTTGCATAACTTATACCACTTTTACCCAAACCGTAGAAGAACGCAGTCATTGAACAGGTTCCAGCAATTACACATTTTAAAACCAAAGTTCATTTAACACAACTTTGGGTACAGAATCACACATATTTCTTAACTGTAAGATTTGGTGTTCTACTCAGACATAGCATAACTTTGTTCACCAGATCGTTCTAACTAAGGCACTGAATTAAAATAATATCGAAACTAAAAATATACGGAAATCCTGTGATAAAACTATCGTTCAAAACCTCAGTCGTCCTTAACTTAAAACCGAAACTAAAGTTAAGTAAAGTTACATTCCGTCAAAATTTGAAGTCAAACGACACCATTTTAAAAGCACAACTTTTGAGCTAACACTCGTTCGCTCTTTATAATAATAATAAGCCATTATTTCCGCTACCCAGTCCGTGAATAGAACCTCTCCCACCAAGTGCCAACTGGACCACTTCCAAAGATGTACGTAATCACATGTAAGATGCGAGCAGCAGAATTCGCTAGCTAATACGAAATTATTCATACATTTTCCATAACATCTGCTGGCACCCACGATTACTTGCATATTTGATTCCTCTTGTCCTAAAATATCACGTGGATTGTTAACACATTCGCTGCACTTTTAAATAAAGAGCCGATTTCGTAACCCGAAGACTTTCACATGACGACCCAAACTCCGAGGCATTTTCGTTCTGTTCACGCGTTTGCACTTCGTTTGTTACAAACAGAACATGGAACCGGGACAGAATGTTTCTTCTGATGAAAGTCTCTTTACATTCTCGCACTTATAATACCACAGTTTCATGATGTTCGGCGTAAATGTCCGCCATTACTTACAGCCCCATTCAAGTTCTATTTGAAGATGGCTGTCTTCTGGGTCTTTGCGTCGTGTAATCTGGTAGAAGTTTACCAGCGTTTCAGAGGTCCATGCTACCTCCATCATCAGGGTCATCGCCCTGATGATGGCGGCAGCATGGACCTCTGAAACGTCGTTAAACTTCTACGTGACTACTTGGCGCCACAAGCCAGAAGACAACCATCTTCGTAATCACCGCCGTGAAAACCTGAAATTCTACATAATTTACATTTGTTATTTAATTAACTGCGCTGTCAGGATTGCAGACAACAGCGAAGAAAGATAGAATTAATGCACAGTGAAGAAAATAGTCCTGGAATAATTTCAAGTGTTATAAAATATGGTGAAATTTAAGGTTCTCACGGGGGTGAGTATGAAGATTGCTGTCTTCTGGGTTGTACATCCGGTAGCCTGCTAGACGTTTGCCGACGTTTCAGATAATACCGTCAAATGAGGGATGACTATAAATGATTTATTGAAAGGGAATTCGACGGTAGCGGTGTTGACCTATTATTTTAAGGACTCGCCCCATCATTTTCTTGGTGGGACTGAGGAAAACCGCGGCAACCCCAGCGACATTTTGGGTATGAAACAGAAATACAAAACAGTCGACCAAGAAATTTGGTAAGGAGTATAATACAAATCCGTCTTTAAGACTAAACGACAATTCAGTAGGCTGTACCGCAATGCATACACGGAGGCCGAAGTTATTTTACGTTGCGTAGACACGTCCAAGACGATGAAACGGATACAATTAAATAAACATTAATTACGGAAACGCTGGTAGAAGATGCGAGAGCTAAAAGCCTGGAGATGAACATTAATGTTATTATTTAGAAATACAGCCAGCAGGTTTCTGAAACTGTATGTTTACCCAGACGTGTTTCACCCTATCTCAGAATGAGAAACACAGCGGGGAGTTAATTACGCGTAACATTTTCATAGCAGGCGTACTGGAAGGACACACACTCAGCGAAGAGCATACCTGGCACTCGCACGCACACACAAGTCTAATTAAACTACGCATAATTTACCAACACCTGCACGCTCCTCCAGGGTTTCGTTGCGAGGCGAGACCCCACGTGAGCTGTAACACAGTTCTGGACCTCGACATAAATCTTGATCCTGATTATGTTTCACGCGAGGCGTGACCCACGAGTGAAGCGAGACTCAAGGCTGCGCCCGGAAAAATAAAAATAATGACTGACACTCACACCGGAAGTCAAGGCAAGGAAATCCTGGCGCCAAGCTGAGTGGCTCGCTCGGAATCACGACACGAGGTTCCGAAGGGAGCAGATCGCCAGACATCCGAAAAGAGGTGGTCCTCCAGCTTGGGGTTCAGTTTGGAGTACGCAAGAACCTCAGACTTGGGCCTTCTGTACGGCTTAGAATATCTTTATGGTTTATTCGACGACGATGTCAGCTACGTGGCATCTGACGACAGAACAGCAGCAGGAAAATTAACTAGGAAGGATGTAAAAGAAAGTGATGCTGGCCTAGATTAAGGTAATGACCCATCATTTGTCCTGATAAACCGAAATAAGTCAATGAGGATTCGAGATTTTCACGGCGGTGAGACCGAAGATGGCTGTCTTCTGGGTCCTCATGATGGAGGCAGCAAGGACCTCTGAAACGTCGGTACAACCCAGAACACAGCCATCACCATCTTTGGGGTTTGTTTGACGGCCTTGAAGCAACTTACTTCTTATTTCATTGTAAGTAACGTCTGCGTGGCATCTGATCCTTCCTCGTTTGGTTAATTCCCGTTCACCAGCTGTGAAACCTTCGAATTCACCACTGGACATAAGTTCACTAGATCACACAGCGCCGCTGAATAGCAACAAACGATCCCAACAAGAAAAGCATCCGAAGCAAAAGTTATGGTACGACAGCACAAAGAAACATTCGATTGTCACAGAATAACATATCGATTATCGAAAATGTTTCCGAGGTCTCATTCTTCACCTTTTGCAAAAGCTTTCCAACCGAAACGTGACAAATTTTAAGTGAATCCGAAATCAGCGATGGGTTGACAAATCAATACGCGTAACTGAAATGTCTTTAAAGACATTCTCTGTGCAATTTCACTATTACCTTCGCGGCTTCTAGGGGATGCAAATCGCTTCGCGCATCGAAGAAAACTGCCCGGCCGTGCGTAAAGTCTGTTTCTTTAATCAAAGTTTCCTTGCGTCCTTCCTCACTTTGCTTCTTCCTTTATAAACGTATTTCTTCCTAAGTCCGTCTCATACTCTGCTACTATCTCCTGCTTCTGTTCGTTCTTTCTCTCAATTCCCAGTCATTTCTCCTTTCCTTTACTCCAACGACTGTCGGTTCCAAGTCGCGGTGCGGGCCGTCGCCCGCCCTCACATCGTCCCACGTGGGTTCGTGAGTGGACACGACGATCAGGAGGAAGTTTCTTGTTTCTTTCCTAAATTGGCTGACTGTGTCGCACTCTACATTTTGAAGCCGAAGCACGTCTAAATACTATTTACAAATTGAGTCCGTACCGCAAAGAAAACACAGAGCGTCTCCACTACAAAGACCACTCTCATCTAAATAAATGACGAGGGCGACTTTCGTTTGAGGATGTTTCGCAGCACGCTCTAACATCTACAAGGGGCGTATTCAAACTCGAAGCCGTGAGAACCTCAGATGTTAAGAAATAATTGCTGTCTGCATTGAACATAACATGAAACCAACAAACACACCCTGTAGGCAAAATGACGACTTACTGACAATTCTAATGACGACTTAAACAGACTTACCTAATGAACCTATCACACGCTTGAAGTAGGTACTTGATACACAACTTAAAAACGAATAATGTTTTCAGACACGTTAATACGTCGTACATAAGAGAAATGCGGTCGGTGGAGCACATAACATCGATACACGAATACACGTAAATAGCTGCGGTGGTTGCATAACGTTGGGAGAGAAGGGATGAAGGGTATTTTAGGGCAGTGGAAGAAGGAATTTAAACAAAAACAGGACCTCGTTGTTTCTCTCTCGTGTTATTTCTAAAAGAAAACAAAACGCTATGAATATAAATGTTTTACGTGCTAGATAATAGGCAGGGGTTCTAATGAAACGCTCCCAGGCATTGAAATAACTCACAGAGGTCATTCAACGTATATGGCCTCAAAAAACATTAAAGCAATTTCCTTCTTCGTTCTGATACACTGACCTGAATCGATACGCCACAGCGCCACTGGACAAACAACCGACAGGGGAGTGAAACATGACATCCGCTAATGAAGCGACGCGAGCGCACGAAATGCCAAGGAAATTATAAACAAACGACGCACATGCGTTCGTAATCTACAAGACAGTGTCTGTCGGTCTAATTGGACCACGGTTTGAAACGGTGTTCCACACAACGCTCAAATCAAACTCACGCATTTTCTAGGAACTGATTAATTCTAGAGAACAATTTGCGGGTGACATGAAAGATCAAATATCGAAGGTCAGCAAATTTTATTTAAGCGTTTTTTATCGGTGGCGAATGTTGAAGAAGACGCAGGAGAAAATAGATTCGTGTCTGCAACAGGCGAAACACACAGCCAATGACGTAACAAGTGTTGAAACAATTGGTCTGGAAAATATGTCTACTACATACGCCATCAAACATCGCTACTCTGCCAATCGATACGAAGAAGCAAACCCTTCACGAATGAACACAGAAAACGTTTCCGCTCTGTACGTAAGTCTAAAATCAAACACAAATTCACAATTAGCTAAAAATATAATTTAATTAAATATATGTCATTTTAAATTCTATTTACTTTGCTCACTCTGTGTTTTAGGCTCTCTTAGCAGTTTTTTTTTTGCAAATTTAGAAAGTTTAAGGCTTTTTTTTATATCTATGTGATTTTAAAAGATTTAAAATTGTCTTTAATAAAAACAGCGTTTCACTTCACTTTATAGGGTGCGTCATAAAACTGGACTTCATAAATAGAATAAGATGAACAGAAACGTTATTGTTTAACGACAGATGAGTTACGAAATACAATTTCGGTCACCCTAAATTACACAAGACCCTCACCGTACCTTTCCTTTCCTAACCTAACCTAACCTAACCTAACCTAACCCAACCTAACCTAACCTAACCTACATTTTTATTGTAGCTAGCAACGTTTTCGTGCGGGACAGCCTGTCTATCGTCGCTTTTCTAAACTTCACGTGTTCACAGACCGAGAACAAGAGCAAATTCTATTCTGTGTGTACCTGACACATCTTCGTCAGCCACTCAGTGCAATTTCCCTCAACAATATTCCAAGGTCTTCAAAGAGAATTTAAAACTTGTGCCAGACCGTGCAAACCCTCGGAACGGCCACAATTCTGTTTCGGCTGACCTTTAGTACACATGACAAGAATTCTCTTAATACCGGACACTGGACCGTTTTGTGCCAAGATCAAGCCCTCGTTTTAACGTTCTTCTCCCATCTGTGTCTATGTCTCTTAAGTGGGTTCTTTCCTTCAGCATTTCAGTTAGCATTTGGATCGTATTTTCCACATATGTCCCGTTCCTTCTGCACGTCCCACCAATCGCATGTTTATTGAATAATAGTGTTTGTCTGATAATAATTTTAGAAAAATTATAAATAATAGCATATAAATAAATAAACTGCAAAAAAACTACAGTACTAAAGTATTAAAAAAGTGTCTGAAGCGTTTAAAATTTTGGACGAGGCACATATAGCATTCTTGCGCCGACACGAGTTGTCAAAATCATGTTGACATTTTTGTAAACGAATTTCCATCTCCTCCAGCTTCCGCGGCTCCTACATTGTCACTCCCTCTCTCGCTCTCGCTCTCTCTTTCTTTCGTTCCGCTCTGCGGTCTGTCCTGCGATGTGGGGGGCGGGCGGGGGGGGGGGCTTTCAAGTGAGAAGACCGCAACATTTTGGAGGGCAGGAATTTTTTATGTAACAAAATATATGACTGCGCCCCTGGGGTCTGGCGCCGCGATCCCCTGCACTGACGCGTATCGGGCCACAGAGCAGTGGCAGCGCCACTCAAGCTAGCGGCAAATTAAATAATTTCTGATTTTTGTACTTACCCCCCTCGCCTTGCCTGTCTCGCTGGCATCGTAAATTGTGTTTTGAGGCAGGCACAAATACGGTACTCAGTTCACGATCGGGGCGGTGGGAGCTCTCTCTTTCCTTCCCAGCGCAGAGTCCGTCGTTTGCAGACGCAGCAAAGTCCCCTCTTCTACAAATCCCTCACACCCATACGGTCAACACAGATTCTGAGCCAGATGAATCCAATCCACACCCTCACTTCAAGCGTCATCTTGGTCCATTTTAATATTATCCTCTATCGACGCCTAGGTAGCCCAAATGGTCTTCAAAACTTCCAACTGCATGGCGAGATTTTAGGTTCCCACGGAGACGAGTATGAAAACAGTTGTCTTCTGGAATGTTACGCCGTTTAGTCTGAAGATACTCGGAGGAACTTGCTGCCTCCACAATCAGGGCGATGATTACAGTTCTGCGTATACTTATCGCCTCTCTTCTGCGCAGATTACCAATTATGAAGCTCCTCATTGTGTAATTTTCTCCATTCTTCTACTGTTTGTACAACTTCAAACATCCCTCGTTACGAACGACCATGTTTCAGATATTCAGCCTTTCATTCGAGGGATATCAATAATTATTATGACGGGGATAAAACGGGCGGAGAGTGAAGCTGGTGCCTCGCACTTTCGGGCGCATAAGTTAAGAATGCGTGGAATTTTACCTCCACGCTCCCTATACGTCTCATGGCGTGTCTTCACACCTGCCAGGAGATCTACAACAAAGCCTTTAGGGACAAATTCTACCAACATTAAGACAGAATTTTTCTTGAATTTCATTAAAAACTTACTTTTCGAGAACAAATTTAAATAAGCGTGATGCTGTGTCTTAATCCAATCGACTAAAAGTTTGTACCTACACGAAGCAGTGTCTTAATAAAAATAATATAAAATAACTATAATTTCTGCTCATTTTGAGGAAAAATGAGCAGAAATTATTATTAAGGACAACTGAATTCACCCAACTACGCCCTCCCCTGGCCACGAGCTACAAATATGCAGTTCGTACAAAAGCATTCGTGTCCAGCTGACGATAAAACATATATCAATACATCTGCAACATGTCCGCCGGGATTTTCACATCTCTGGGTTTGCATGCGCTGTATATGAATCTTGCATTGACCTTGACCGAGCAAACATCCCGCTCGTCTGTATTGCGATCCACAGGCCGATCACAATGGACCTAGTTCGCCAGCAGAGTCCACTTCAAACACAAAACAATGCGACGCATAGAAGCGTCCATCACACACGCACACATGCAAATAAAACAAAGAAATCAAACAATAGTCCGTTACTTGTGTAGGGAAACTTCGTCTTCAGTTAGAGGTAAATTAAAATTTTATTCTCACAAGAATTCTGATGGCAATGCGGGGGTTCCTGTCGGGCAAGCAGCTCGCCGCCAAACCACTGAAAAAACTTCTGAATATAAAGCAAATATTTCACTGTGCACCACAAAGGCGACATAATAATAATATTTTAATATTTTCCGTCAAATCACAATTTTTAATAAGATACATTCGATGCGGAACGTGAAATGATATTTTAAATATTTTATATTTTATTATCTTATTAAAAATTGTGATTTGACGGAAAATATTAAAATATTAACCTAATTCACAATATGACGCAAATATACTATCTTATAATAATAATATTATGACGTCACTGTTGGCGGAATTCAGCAATATTTCGTTTCCGCTCGACCTGACACCTGGACCAGCAACGACTGACGAGTCTGAGGGACGGACCGCGCCCCTCGTCTTCTCTACAGCAAAAAAAGAAAAGCTACTTCGAAAGTCGTCGCTTAAAACTTGTCAGTGTCCGTGCAAACGAAATTCGACAGTCCTAATTCTCGTGTAAACTGAAACCAGTCAACGATAAATTCAGACAGAAATTCCAAAGCTCTGGGTATTGAAGGATGGAAACTTAAGGGTCTACTGAGGAAATGGGAAAGAAATTCAATAATATTCTCTCGAGAAATGCTCTTATTTTCTCGTTAGAATTTAATTTGAGTGGGCTCACAAACCTCCACTTCCGTCTCTCTTTCTATACGTTGAATGAAAGCTTTCAGCCTCGTTTAGATGGCAAATGAAGCTGCAGTCGAACTGGAGCTGCAAATACGATGTAGGGCACTAATTGGAAACAGACGTGTTCTTCGGCGGTGTTAAGGACAGCAATGACAAGGGATAAATTGCGTTCACCTCTCGGCGCGGAACTGTCTTCATGTACAAACGTCGGCTACACAGTGATTTACGACGTCCATGCTTTCTAAGTTCAGTCGGGAACAAAATACGAACTTAGTCGCCAACTTAGCAGACGCTTGTGACGTAGCTGAGTCCCGGTGTTATCTGGAAGGCGAAGAACAGAACTGGGCACCAACGCAGACAGATTAAACATTCCGACAGCAACAAGAAACAATCTTTTGTGTACAGCAGTTGGAAACCTTTTTATAACACCTAAATATTGAATTTCGCTTAAATATTTCACATATAAAATCTGCGATTTGGATCAGTGTCACGTATTTTTGGTTTTTCAACACATTCTGTTCACGTAAACAACTTGTTTCGATCCAATACGACCATCGCCAGGTTGAATTCTCCGTTTCCATGTCACTGAACTAAGTATCTCCTCCCCGATGGCCAGAAATAATGATAAAGGAAAATATTTAAAATGTTTCTAATTCAGTCAAGTCGGTTAAAGTTAAACTTCACAAAACCGATTATCAAAATTTTTAAAATTGTTTTTAGCGCAGCCTGGTGGGTTCCGGTGTATTTTCTCTGACAAAGATTACTCTGTACGACGCATTTATGACACACGCAGAAAACGGGCGCGCTCTAATTGTCACGCCAAGCATTCTAAAGGATTATTTCAACACTCACAAAGTTCTTTTCACACTTCCGTGTTCAATACTTAAATGAAACGCGTGATACTACGCCAGGGATGCAGGGAGACTTTTACATAATATAATGTTGTTTCAACGCTGCTTGTTGCACAGCGAGGATCGTAATGAAGGGAACGTAAAGAGCGCTCTTTTGACACTCGTGTGAGAGAGAAAGAACCATGGCAGAAATATCGCTTTTGAATGTTGTAAGGCGTTTTGGTACGAGACGAATTCCTTATGGGAACTGAAGAAGTTGGAAGAACGTTTGTTGATATTATGAATGGGCCATTTCCTGGCTTGCCATGCTCTAAAGTAGTTGACGCAGGACGCCCGAAAGGAAAAAACAATGTTTCGGGATGAAACGAAAACAGAATCAGTAATTATCAGGCGAGCATCTGCAATGCCTGTGCATTCGCGAGAATATGTTTCAGATTACTCAACAAACAAAACAAAATTCCTGGCTACTGGTGTTGAAACTAATCGAAACCAAATAAAAGAATTGTCAAACGGAACACGCCTTCTGTTTTAGTATAAAGTGTCGATTGCAAAATATGCCGATGGTCCGTACCGCACACATGGACATTTGTAGTTTCGCTTAAACTGTGTAAATTATACACGATATATCCAACAGTTACAGACACAAATATACCGGGTGAGCACAAAAGAACTTTACACTTTCAAAATGATACACTATGCAAATGCCGCGTACTTAGAACTTCATACCCACACCAGTCGATAGAAAAACACTCAAAATTTTGTACACATCTCACAGAGACTCGATATTTGCTCCGCGAGTCACACGGCGGATATCGAGACGATAATCGAACTCCTCCCAACATTCGTGCAGAGTGGACCTGGTGATGGACGCTATGGAAGTTGTGATTCGCTGACTCTGGCAAAGATTACGGCGTAAGTGGATTCTCGGCGGGGTGGGGTCGTACCATGTAAAATTCTGTGCAAAATGGCCTTTGGACAGCTGTTACAGACTCTGTCTTCGCCAACTGCAGAACACACTAAGTCCTCTGCTGTGGGGGCAGCCATTTTCAAAACTAGTGGCATCTAGCGGAGGCTCGCAATAACAATCTCTCGGGTCTTTATAGGCAAAACTTTGAGAGTTTTTCTATCAACTGGTGTGGGCGTGAAGTTCAAAGGAGACCGCATTTGTCTTCTGTGTCATTTTGAAAGTGTGAAGTTCTTTTGTGCTCACCCTGTGTATCTGCATTCTATGTTCCCGGGCCGAACAGATAAAAGGATATTATCCAGCTGGAATTTGAGCTGTTCTTCCGCCACAAGGCTGACATACCAACTGTGAAAACCAAATTTTAAATACCTATTCCTATTCCAAACTATTTGCAGGGTATGTTTGTCTGTCTGCTTGTTTGTTTGTTTGTTGTACGAAACTATTTGTAGTGTATAAAACATAGGGCTACATATTGCTAACGTAAATCAACAGTAGTCTGGGATTGTCAAAGGCAAATCAAAACACAATTCATTGTATTCAGTCACCGTTAAATCATACCACGATACTAGCGCTGGGCACCGTGTTTATCAGCGAAACTAAAACCTGAAATAACACTCGAAAAAAAATAATTTATTGACAAAAGCGCGAAGTGAGATTTCCATAACGCAGTCTTCACTCAGAGGATCATAGTCGGCTCAACTGGCCAAGATATTTCCTACGTTTTGTGGGACTTCAAGATTCATTCCGTGTTCACAAAAGCCCACTCCTGATCCCTATCCTGAGTCAGATTAATCCAGTCCAAACCCGATGTTCTGCTTACATGTTTTAACGTTGCAATTGCATCTACATCTTGGTTTTCCAGGTGGTCTTCTTCCATCAGCTCTTTTCACTAAACTGTTGGTGGAAATGCAATGTGAATCTTCTTGTTCTAATGAGCGCTGACCTCGTGACAAAGGCCGATATCAGCCCTCCTTCACCGTTTCCGAATGGACTGCCCTCCGGGTCGGAACTGTTTATTATAGGCCTTGTGGCGTTCGTGATTACTAGTCACCTGTTATAAACGTTTCTTGTTTCGTCAACACAGTCAATTGCATGGAGCAATTTCAACAAGTTCTTTCGACACACGGTCTGTACTAGGAATTCGTACTTCAGTGCTGCATAGGTCAGCTACCTCCAACTTTGCCTTCCTCGTCATGATATAGGCCTATGTACACGAAGACCATGAATCATCTGGCAAAACTACTGTCTCCCACTTTCTTCAAACAGTGAAGTAACTACTGTTTGCAATTAACTGCTTTGCTTAAGATGTCAAATGCATTTTTTTTTTGGTTATTATATGTTTGTCAGACAAGTCCTCGTGATATACTAGACAGCTCTTGAGCTAAAACACTGATCCATACAATACGTTTAAGATAAGAGGAGCCTGAAGCCACTGCTTCACGCCAGGCTTAAAATTCCCTCATTTCAGGCCTTTAAGACGTTGCGGCAACGAAACTGGGCCACTTCACACTTCTGTCATGAGATTCTTGAGAGGAACAAATGTACACTATCTTCCACGATGTTGCACCGTGCAGTCTGGTAGACACTGACTGACAGCTCGACTCATCATCCTCATTACGCAGGCAATAAGCTCCTCTGAAACGTCGGTAAATATGTACCTGACCACAGGCACGCGGTGATATACCCACCTTCATAATCTCAGCCATGAGAACCTGAAATCGAACCTCCACGAAATGTTTAAGACTATCATTGAAAGAAGTTATTTCCTTCTATAAAAAAGTGTCATCGCCATATTTACATTTTTTGACAGTAAATACGTGGACCAAATGCTGATTCAGGGTCACCGTCCCTGGAATATTTTTATACACAATTTCGTAAAAACCTGTACACTGATTAAAGTACATTATTAATTGGAAAACAGTTTCACAGAGAGGCAACCTAAATAATTCCAGCGTCTTATATGTCTTACCTTGAAACCTTCGCTATGTAGCCATGTAAAACAATGCTTCGGAGTAATATATCGCCTACATCTTCAGGAATAAACTTCATAAAATATGGCGTCACAACATTAAAGAACACGATCAAAATGTGACCGTTGGAGGAGGAGGAGGAGGAGGAGGGTGTGATGATTACTGCATCGGCGGTCTGTTCCGGTACATTTAAATGCCCTATTCCGGAAACGATGAACAACAAGTAAGCTGGTTCCCATGTCAAGAGTCGAAGTACGGACATTAACAATCAGACTTAGCCATGACGTAGTGGGAATACCCCGTGCGTGGGCTGCTATTATGAGGCGCACCTGGCATATGCAATCGAAAATAGCAAACAGCGACTACCCACGTCAGGGCTAGACGGTTCGCGAGCTCCTACGTCTACCACCAATTAAGAGACAGTGCCTTCTACTTCTAAAATCTGCAACGGTCTGAAGACAGCTCCCGCCTCCGAAGAGACGACATTAAGTAAAACTCTTCACTAGTCTTCAACAAAACGCGAGCTTCAAGTATCACGAGAAAATTCTGGATTAGAAGGTGTCACTGCGGCAGCACTGGCCGTGGCGGAGACATCACTAATGGAATCCGAACCCGGGCCGTCCAGCCAGAAGCCAGTTAATGGCCCACGCATTCAGAATCTTGGCACTAGGGGTCGGGTGTTTACCGCCGATGAAATGACGCAGATCCCCTTCGATTTTGAAAAGATAACATCATGTCAAACGAGAGACGTGCAATCAGTCATTTACGGAGGATGTCAGAGGAAGTGTTCGTAGCGTATTTTAATATTTCAATGACGCAATTCTTCGGGGGGACAACTGAAAAAAAAATAACGCAGTCTGAATGAGTCGTTCCTCGATCGGAATTCGAGCCTAGAACAAGTCTTTGGCGTCACCACTAATCAATCCGCTCTGTCGGCGTCGTGCATTAATCTGCATTGAACAAAAACTTTCTTGGGAATTGGCAATCACTCACTTAGTCAACGAATTCTTTGACTTTTACGGAAACCGAAGACTCGCCGCCGTGTTCAAAACAGATCACCACTGGTACTTACCCTGAACTATATTAATCCAGCACACACCTTTATATACCATTCACTTAAAATCCTTGTGTCCACACTAAACGCGTGGGTCTTCCATTCGGGTATTCCGACAACAATTTTGTTTCTATTTATTATCTCCACCCGCCTGTCTCATTCAAGTTGTATCTCCACTGCTGATCATCTTCGAAAAACAAATTTGAGTATTCAACAACAGAGCACCGAAACCAATTGTGAAAAAGACAGCTTTCATGTCGACCCTCCTTGCACATGCGTAGAGTCTTTTACGCTTCGTAACACCGAGAAGTGTCAATTACATTCTTCCTCGCCACGACTGGTAATTACGTCGTCCATTTTACTGCCAGCGCTGTCCACTCGTAGCGGCACGCCCATGAACTAGAGTGCTCAATAACACGGTCGCAGTTCAAGGAGGTCGTGTGTTTGGAGAACTGGCTGAAACCGTGATTGCGCACTGGACTTCTGACAGGAGGACGGTTGGAACTGGCGGGCTCTTGGTGTCAGCAGTGTTGCTGACAGTCACCAAAAGGCGTCAATAACGTATCTGATTAACTTCCGTCTATTTAAAGCAGAAACAAAGTTCTCGTCGAGTTGGTCTCTAGCCAACTTCAGCATCGCATTTGAAAGTAAAAGGTCACTGGTTCAAATCTCGACCAGGAGACCGGTTGGTTTTCTATACGGTTTTCCTTCAACTCAGCCCCCCCGAACTGATTATTGGCAGCCGTCCGCCATGTCCGACGCCATAATGACTTGAGAAGTTGTTAACTTCCGTTAGATAAACTGAGAACACGATTAAAACATCTCATTTGCTGATAACACTCGCGATAGCTAAACCGCCTTGAAGAGGATGTCGCGGAGAATTGGAGAGACAGAAAACCTCCATGAAGCAAAGTTCATCTTGAGAAGCTGATCGTCGCTAACCTGGTCAAGACGCTTTCCACCTTCTAAGAGTTCTGCTTAAACATTCCGACTCAATTAGTTAAAAATCAACTTTAATATTAACCTCGAATTCAGTCCCATATCTAATCGATTCCCCTCAGCTGTGCCGTGAGTCGAGAAAGAATCATGTTCTGCCTGGATCTCGCACAGACCCGCATTTCTGGGTCGAACATTTCATTCATCTGCTCCCCGAGTCAAATGAATTTGTCACACAAATTTCGTGACAAATGCACAACAGCCAGTCCATCGATCAACGGCCGTCAGACTTAAAGTGCTTCAACTGTTCACGTCAGTGGCGTTAACTTCCTTTCTTGCGACAAGAACAGGCTCACTCTCTCCGAAACCACGTCTAACTAACGCGCAGTGCGTTCGTACAATTGCACTGCGGGCTTATTGCAACGAATGCAACAAGTGTTTGTCTGTCCGTCCAGAGGGTGGAACACATTAACCACTGGCCGGATCTCCGTTATATTTACAAAAGAGTGAACGTCGCGAATCTGTATTTGGTTCGTGTCTGTCACAGAGAACCTTTACTTAAATGGCGCTTAAGTTCGAAAGAACTTAGCGTGAAAAATGCTGTACACTTGGTCATAGCTTAAACTGTGGATCTAATTAAGCCATACAAATTTAATTTAATTTTTTTTTTTGAGTAGAGTATATTTAAGGCAGTACAATGAAAAATAATTGTTACTGTGCAAAGTAAAAAGCTTAGCATCAGCATTTTAAGTGATATTTCAGCCACTGAGGGCGTCGAGTACGAAAATCGTTCAGGCGTTCGCCCTGCTGACGCCTTGACATGCGCCCTCCATATCAACCCTCGAATAACCTCGGGGTGTGGGGAAGGAGCACAGCTTAAGGTCTAAAACTCTCACCAACATCTTGATAAGGAACATGACTACAGGCCTATGTCAATTTAAAGTTCATAACGAAGTTGGACCCCCCCCCCCAAAAAAAAAAAAGAGTCTAAGACCACGGTTCCTGATGCCACTGTGAAAGGAAGACAGGAAAACTGACCTCAACGGTGGCCTGCAAAAGAATTGTAGAAGGAAAGTTCTTATTCACGTGCTTCGAGTGTAGTGAGGATTATCCTTTTTTCTCCTTCGTGACTTCATAACTTTTTCCATTAAAAAGTTACAGAATGCAAACTGTGATTAATTTCATGGCCAGACTGTCTTTCAATACTGTCACAAAATGCAATGACTGCATCGGTCACCACATTCTTTCGTTTCGACAGAAAGGCAAAATACATAAGACGTCACGAACGGGCCCCATTCTTCACCGAATGACTGTCTTCTGGGTCGAGTCGCTATGCAGGATGGCATAACTTTAGTTTGAAAGGTGTTACGATCTGAATCTTTCGCGATTACCAAAATTAATAAGTCTTCTCGGGTTATCGGCTGGTTAAAATCAACTCCGTCCCCATCATCAGGTGCTTCAAATCTCAGACGTACACAGCCATGAACAAGAAGCAGGTTCATCACTGCCCAAAGGGCACTCTAAAAGTACTTCATATTTCATGTCGTAATCACGTGGCAGCGAACACTGAAAATCTTTGACCGAGAAAACGCATTGTAAAAAATAACGTGTCAGGTCGAATTATTGACAATCAGATTTAACAGCAATAATAATTCAATTCCTTTGTTAGAGGGAACGACCTGTGACAGGCAAACACATAAACAAATAAAAAAAGTAAAGACAAAACTGAACAGAATGCGCATAATCGATCTACAAACTCTCGTATCGAGAAACTGTCCCCAAATGGGACAATTTTTTAACAGTGTGTCCAAAAATCTGAATTTCTTTTGCAGCAATGACGCGCCTAGCTGAAGGCCTCTGTCTTAGCGGACAGTAGATGACTGATGATGATGATGATGATGATAGCAGCAGCTCGTGCAAGCTATTATGACAATTACGAACAACGTAATTTCGACAAGGGAAGGAAATGGTCGATTTATTTTCGAAAACTTTGTTTTTAAAAAGAGCGAAGAAATTCGCGCAAGAGCAGAGAGGCGTAGGTAAAAATAAAACAACATCGCTCAGCGCAGAGTTAGTGTCGGCATATTTCAAGGCGACGACGAGCATGAACCGTGCGAGTAGGCCCTACGCCCTCCAAAGCACTGGGCGCAGCTTTCCTTGTAACACGAGACACGTGCGCCTTCCGCTGTTGCCAAAGACCGCGGAATAAAAGCAGCCTAAGTGACAAGTTTTCCGACACATCGAAAAATACACTGACGTCCAGCTGTTGAAGCCGAGGGTTAAACTATCCTACAGCCGCCGCCACGAACGCGGAGGAACATCACCGCGCGGCTCAAACTTACCAGCACAGCGTTTCTAGCTTTGTCACACTGCGAGTTCTGAGCTGTCTTCACTCTCGTGTGCCCCCGATCTGTTCACGTTCCTACATTGTACGACATTGCTGTGGCCTTGGGGGCATTAAATTTGTAATGCCACTAAATCCTATCGCTGGACACGGCACGATCATGGACAACTCAGTGGACCCGCGCTTCGAGTCACAACCCCAGCTATTCCTCGGGAATATCAAATATATATTACGCCTCGACCTCGGCGACAGCGATGACTGAGCCTTCTCAACCCGACCACCTGAGATTTTGTCCCTAGTCATGGTCTCTGACCACTCTGTCTCCATTCCATCCGATAAGTACCTACACGGTGCCTGAAATAAAGACCACTCATATGGAAACCTTCATTTTGTTCCCGAATATAGAACAGCAACTAATTTGGATGATGTAAGTGAGAAAAGACGAGAAACTTCATGATTTTACCTAATGTTATCAGGACAGTGATATTTGATGGGCTGAACATGTAGATGGGGCAGGGTAAACTAAGAATAAGAACAGAATTTTCGTCGGAAAACGACCTGAAAACTCGGAAAGCCGAGAAGGTGTGAAGATACTTCATAAGACTAATAATCATAGGAAAGCAGGTTGTGAATATGGGCGGTGAGTGAAGTGACCCAGGGTCATGTTCAGTGGCGACCTTCAGTATTAACGGTGAACATCCAGGAGTCTACAGCCCACTGTGGGAGTCTGGCCATGTTGGAGCACTCTGCTAAGCTATCTTATCTCACATGGAAAGGGGGGGTGCGCTCGGTGGGCCCATATATCATCGCTAGATTGTTCAAATATGTCAACCCAAATACCTTATATAATGGTGCTTCAAAGTCTGTACCCGCAAAATGAACTCTGTGCTCATCAAACCCACAGCGTCGATGAAACATTCCCGGGCCAGTGGCCACCTAACCTAAACGAGCTTTTCGTGGGACCCGGTAGACCGAGCTTTCCTGATGTGTCCAAATGCCTCCAGCTATATCTGGTGATTGCAAAAACCTCGACAGACGACGGATGTAGTCGAAAATTAACAAACCAGTAACATATTCAGTGATGAAATCCGCTCACTGACGATGATGTGTCAAACAAATCTCATACAAACTGTAGTTGATACGGCGCCGCTAAATAACATGTGAATACACAGACGCATCTTATGGCGTTGGCGGACCGCCGGCTGAGATTTTAGCTGCAGGTTCGTCGTGGTCCAGCAAGAAGCCGCCAGCTATCATTTCTAGTTTGTCTCTTAACGCAGACCACGAGCGAGTTGGCCTCAACCCCGAAACGAGTCCAGTGGACCAAACAATGTTACCAACTAGAAAAAGACAAAGAAGAACAGTACTTAGCATATGGGCTACTTGGCACGCGGCCACCTTGGCAAGCGCTGCCCCCCCCCCCTTCTCTTGTTCTGCCCCGACAGTAACTGGAGCGCGGCCCTCGGACTGACTTCCAAATAGAAAGGCGTCTAAGAGAGGCCACCCACGCCTTCTAAATCCAATCGACAGGAACTGAACTTTATACTACGACAGATCGCTTAACAGTGATTTCTCAACTGTTTTGCTCTGAATTAGCCCTAAATGAGGGCTTCTAACGAGAAATGGAAAGGACTTAGAAGCGATCGTGGTCTATTTTAAGGCAATCTTCCAGTATTCACGGAGAGAGGTAGAGAACAGACAAAATGCTTCAGAAAATTGCATTCGGTCTCTGGATTGTGTGTGTGTGTGTTCTACCCGAACTTCAGGACGACCGTGATACCGGAATAATGTTATCTGAAAGACGAGAGTACGAATTCGGTCCATCAATGGATAAGGTCGTCAGTATGTTAGCAACGTGGCAGTTTTAGCACAAGAACGTCGTGTTCAAAGTTCACGACACAGAAACACGCACCGAAGGTCACAACGCCAGTGTAAGACGAATTCCGATGAATTTGTACGACCAAAGTTGAACATCTGAAAGCTCACTGGGGACGACGCCCCCGAGTAGGAACTGTCCGCCCTTTGAGGAAGCGAAAAATTAAACATCGTGGTCACAAGAGCTCGCCGCCGGTCCCTACATGAGCCAGATTAATCCAGTTCATTTGCTGCCATTCTCACTCCTTTTTAACATAAATTTAGTATTTTTCTCCCATCTACACGTGCGTCGTGTGTCCTTCAGAAATTTCAACCAAAAAAACGTATGTTATGACTAAAACATGGTCACGGCGCGGGGCGTGAACCCAAAGACAATTGGACCATCAGCAAGTGATGAGCGCATGTTCGTAAGGAGATGCTTGTTCTTCAGCGACAAACTGGTCCATCCTGTATCAAGATCAGGCACCACAAAAATAAGACACCTGAAGCAGAGCCAAGTATCGAATGCAGGAGCAAGTCATCTTCTCGTCTCCTGTCTCCTGTGCCCTCCTCTGCTGCCAGTTTACTTATTTAACGACGCTGTCATTACTGCAGGGATCATGCAATGCGGATTAAGACAGGAAGACGGTGATAAGTGGAAGCAGGTTTATGGATTTTGAAGCAGACGTCGTGGACCACTTAAAAACTCAAGGTAATTTCCCTACCCCCCCCGGAAAGTCTGAGGAAAACAAGTGAAACTCAAGTTAGTCGATTACGTCACCACAGAAGCGCTTCCAGAACAAAAGAGCAGAGAGATGGCGCAACGCTAACCTGCTCTGCTTCATATTTGTCTCATTAGGTTAGGTTAGGTTATGTTAGGTTAGGTTATGTAAGGTTAGGTTAGGTTAGGTTAGGTTAGGTTAGGTTAGGTTAGGTTAGGTTAGGTTATGTAAGGTTAGGTTAGGTTAGGTTAGGTTAGGTTAGGTTAGTTTATGTTAGGTTAGGTTAGGTTAGGTTAGTTTAGGTTAGTTTAGGTTAGGTTAGCATTTCTGTCTGTCACCTATACAGGTAATCTTACTGCCCCATGCATTACGCAACAGTTTTATTTTTTAATTTACTGATTCTTATTTCAGTATTGCACTTAATTGTCACCCTTTATTCTAGAAAGTTTCGTCTTTTCTTGTTTGATCTAAAACCGTAAAAATAAAAAAAGGCGAAATTTGAGGTTCTCACGTGAGTGAAGGCATCGATGCTGATCTCCTGGGTTCTAACGCCGTGGGGTCTTGAGGCACATAACCGACGCATCGGGGAAGATGGCTGAAAATGGTCAGTACGTGTCTCTCCGATACTTCGGTATCCACTTACGGATCTACATGACGTAAACACCGAGACGTCCATTTCGACTTAAAAGGTAAAGAACTGCTATTGTACGCTTTCGTTCATGAGTGTGATTAAGGACGTCTGAGAATTTGAAAACTGACGCGGACAGAGAACCGCATAATGAAGAGCTTTATGACTGGTAATCTTCCACAGACATTGTTAGCTGCATGGGGGGGGGGGGGGTGGAGACGAGAAACGCGCACAATGTTATCCAAATCTGTGACGGAAGAGACCAAGGCGTTGGTGAGAGAATAATATTAAAATGTATCACAGGGCATGTGGGTGACGACTAAATTCATCTGCCTTAGGTTACGAACCAGTGACGTAGGCTGGGGCATAACTTGAAGAACAGTAAGTAAGTTCTTAGATAATTCTCCTCGTGGTTTCTTCCGGGCTGTACGCGACTTCGTTGAGATGCCAAGCCGCCAGGAGCGCGTATGTTGAGTCCCTTTTGCTGAAAGTTTCTCAATTTATTTTTAACTTTTTCAACAAAAGAACGGAGATAGAGATTCAGGCGAATGGAAGGGAGAAGGCAAAAACCTGGTGAAGTTCCAAATGAAACCAGAACATTGAAAAAAGAAAATCCACTGTGGATTGAAGAGGGTGGGGGGGGGGAGGGCTCGTCTAGAATTGCTTCCTCCTCGCTGTCATACTTTCGCGTTTTTTTATCACACATATTACTGCATTCTCTGTTCCTGCGTTCTTTTTTCCGACTGTTCTGTCTCTTATTTTCATTCCTTACAGCAGCCTGACGTCCTTCACTGTTTCCACATGTGAATTCTGAATTTCGCCTATTCATAACAGAAGCAATAATAAATATGACAACGTTCCAACTTGCTGCTACACCCCGAGGGCTCGGGAACAAGTTCCGGTTTCAAAACACGAGGGCTCCGTTTCCGTGACAGAATTTCAGCCCTGCTCAGCTCGTAAGTTAACAGCGGTCTGCCAAATACAGGTACGAGATGAAACGGTGGTTATGCTGAAGTTAAAGGATACGCATGGTTTATTTCAAGGAAATCTGCAGAGAGACAATTGGCGCTTCAACGGAAAGTCTCGTCGCATTGTCGACGTATTTTGTGTACGCAACCACAAAATCATTTCTGGGAAGATGTGATGTTACTTCGGACCGCAACCGAATGCAAGGCCAACTCTCTATTCAAGAAAATTTACAGGATAAACCCATACAAAACATCAAGGTGACTTGTACCAGGTTACACCACGCTGCAACCCAGAAGACAGCCATCAACTTTAAAAAAATAGTTTCCACAAGTTTAGATTCAGGAAATGCAAAGAAGTTAAGTATAAAATCTGTAATTTTTAATCAGTGTTTAATATATAAAAAAAACAAAACATGGCTCCAGGTATCTAGGTACTGTGCCGCAAAAACAAACTACATTTTAAAAGTCATTAAATCGTCTTTGTGTCCGCTTCACGCCCTCAATCTCTGGCAATTTTCTTGCTGAACTAAGAACCTCGCCCCTTCCTGCTCCTGCTACAACGCCAAGCCCTAACTAAGATTGACAGCGAGGCTAATCTTAAGGAAGGTGAGTTCAAGTGATTTCACTTTACATATTTATGAACGACTTTCTGAATCTTCCCTTGCAGAAAGCAGTTTATAAAAACTGACGGGCACGCTTTGTCATGGCAACGGCAATCAAAGCAATGCATCAACTGTAAAAAAAAAGTACATTCACGTTGAAGGTTTTTTGTCTTTAGTAAATTAATATACATATATAGGGTATTTAATAATTAATTCAATGTGTTACGTCATGCACAGTCCTCTGGCACAACGAACAAACTGTACCCAGATTCGAATTAAGGACCGTGAGAGACTGTAGTGAAATCCCCAGTACCAAAATACAGCAGAGGAGAAAAGATTAAGAATGAATGCAATACATTCGTCTCCCGTTACTGTTACGTGCATATTATGAGGTTGTGGGACGGACTGTACACGCAGGCTTAAATGGCAGGAAGGAAACAAAATTTGTTTTTTTGGGTCGTCTTGGTACGCAAATATAAATAGACACGAACATAACAGGTTAGTTCTCTGGTAAGCGGATGGTTCAACACCACTAATCAGGACGCAGCCAAGGGAACCACTCATCTCCCATCTTAAGACCCTCGGAATCCAAGTTCAAGTTGCGTCCTGTTTAATCTCGCACTTCCAAACGAGTGCCCGAAGCGAGGCTTCGGTTGTGTGAAGACTGACAATTCTGCGGCACTCGCACATTGAAGACTAGCGGAATGATAAGCCCCGAACTTCCAAGTGTCTTCACGCGAAGATAAACCATTTGGCCTCCCGTAAGTGTGAGCACTTACACTGGTGCGCTGCAAAGAGACTTTTGCTCTTGGAGTTGTGATGCCGGTTTACTGCGTTAGTAACCTACTGAGCCACGTGTCGTCACAGTCTATAAAAACGTTGCCGTTTTACCTGAAAGCTCGAAAAACAACAACTTCGTTCTATTATATGTTCAAATATTCAGGAGGAACTGAACAGCGGAAAGGCACAACGCTACGGCCATATGCTTCATGTATCAAACCAAAGCTCCGTCAACTTCCTGAGTTTCGAAAGTTTACGGCCGTCAGAGAATGTTCGCGCAAAGTATTCTCAGGTCTCGACTGCCAGCCGTATTAGCCGATATTCTGATACACGTCTCAGATTTCCTCAATATCGCGTTAATAGCACGGGTTTGTCTTATTTGCGTATGCAACCCGCAAATTCCTCTGCCTCTCCTTCCAGTTCCCTGCCAGTGACGACCTCTCTCTCTCTCGCTGAATAACCTATCACTAACAAACAACGTGGTTCGCTGATCCCTCATATAGGCCTATCCATCGTCCCTCTCGTTCACACTGCTGGTGGTAATTGCGCCGGAGGTCATGGAAAGATCACAGCAAAACCTTAAATGCCATCACAATTTTCATAATTGTGAGAAAATTAAGGCCATTCCTGCTAAGTGGTCTTGTGCGAGAGAGGAGTTGGCCCGCATTGGTAGTTTATTAAAACGCTTTGTGATAATCACGTGCCGTAATTGGAATAAATTTGTGCCTAGAAGCATGTTTACAGGTCGAAGTAATTGATTGCGTCATTGTAATGACTTCATCAGTCCTTCACTATGTAGAGTTGGTAGGCTGGTAAAATAATGTGATCGGATGCGTTTTCTTTTTAATAAACACTGAAATGTCTTTCTAAACTAAACTCTGTTCCGGTAACAATATTCTGCTTTTGGACATAATATCACAATTATATACATCGAATGGAAATCTCGTGATCGACTCTCTTGAAATAAAATTGTTAATCAGGTGGACTGCGACGACGACCCAGAGACAACTCGGGCGATGAGGAAGTAAGAGAAGTGAAGAAGACTTTATAAAGGGAAACGCCTAGGCCTACATGAGAAAATGAAAATAAAGCTGATATATGAAAAATATAACGTGACAACAAAGAATAGTTAATTCATGACAGAGCTTAAGGAGGAATTTTGTTTATGCGGTGATGAATTTATATGTCTCATTGCAAGATAGACAGTTCTAACATAATTACTGTAAGTTCAAACTCATAGATGTCCGACAAACAAGAATGCATCAGATAAGGATACAGACAATGAAGAAGTTTTTTTGTCAAAAGGTGAGTTCTTTGTGCAAGACGGTCTTTAGGCGCACTTACTGCTGGTTGTTTGATTCCGCCAGAGACGTCACTGCCTTCGCAGCAAAAAATTCTTTCTTTTTCCTCCGTGGCATCCCAACAATTACTCCATTCACACACAGAAGAAGGCAATGGCAAACCACTTCTGGATCATCTGCCAAGAACGTATATGAACAGGTCCCAGTCCGAGAAAAGGATGGAAGGATCCTGTTCATATGGACCTGTCGTCAGACAGAACACTAAATAATAATAAGATGAGGTGGTCTAGCGGTTAGAACGCTGACCTTGTAATCCTGGGGGTCTCGGGTTCGATTCCCGGCGGTGCCCGAATTTATAACTTGTGTTGGGCAAGGCCGTGGTCTAGGCAACACGGAGTTTTCCTCCGTGGCATCCCAACAATTACTCCATTCACACACAGAAGAAGGCAATGGCAAACCACTTCTGGATCATCTGCCAAGAACGTATATGAACAGGTCCCAGTCCGAGAAAAGGATGGAAGGATCCTGTTCATATGGACCTGTCCTCAGACAGAACACTAATAATAATAAAAAATAAATGACCGATACGAGCAAAAATTAAATTCGCCGTAAAATTGTTAGACTTCTCAGTACCAAGTTTCGGAGAAAACCTTCAGTACTTTTCGGTATTCGCCACGCGCACACGCAAAGCCGACCTCCCTCTCCTGCGTTCATTAAACGCACTTTGCGCAAGGAACACACGTCTTAATAAATCGATCCCGACGATTTCTTCGCTGGCAGAGCAGATGACCATCGGCGTGCCGTCTCTGTCTTGCGACCACAGTGTGCACAGAATCCATCTTGTACACGGAAAAGGGACACATGTACTTTAACGGAGAACTTCATTTTCCGAACATTCTTAAAACGACCAGTTACTACACCAGGCTTACCTAATTTTGTTAATTACTGAAAGCGGCCTATTTTAAGGCAACTGTATGAAGGGACACACAACTACCGTCAGCGTTCTCAGCTTCGACCCTGGAGCAAGCGATCACCTTTAACCCCGTCTTGCGTAAATAAACAACGCAGTTCCATTTCATTTGTATCAATCAGAGCAAATCTTCCGCCTTTCCAGCCGTTCAACCTGTCGTCTGAAGTGTGCTTGCCGCTGTTGCTATGACAGCAATTATGTATCCTTAACGCCGGTCAGCTCTCACGACGTGACCACAAGAACGCGTCGACTTCTTCCGGCAGTTTTTAGGCTACTCAACGACCATGTTTTAGTTCTCTGCACTCACAACATAAGCGTCCAAACGCAGATACTGTTTAGAGGTTATTCTTATATTTGCATGCGAACGTAATGTCCCGAAATATGGAGAACGTTTGTTTTTACTGTCACCTGCTTCAACGAACAAATACGCTGCAAACCCTTCTGTTTAATCTGCGCACACAGACACAAATACAAATTGCTATACGCTACTTTATTCGGATTTCATTTGTTCATACAGGTTCATAAAAACTGGAGGCGGCATGTATTTCTGCGCAGCGATATTTTGTTTTGTTTTGTTCTGCCGTGTTGTTTTGGAGCAGCGTTGCACAAACAATCGGGGAAATTCACTCCGATCCTAATTGGTTGACCCATTGAAACTTTGACAATGTCTGCCAGACACCACAAACGCGCGCGAAAATTTAATTCGTTCGCTGGATCACAGAGAACTAGAAAGGACATTGCACTGGAGAGGCAAATTTCATTGACATCAGTAAAACCTCTGGAAGATTAACAGTTCCTCGTTCTCTTGTGGCCTACGCTTGAACGGGATTCGTTAACATCTGTTTATAAATTTACTAAAGGTACCCCGTATAAGTGGACGTGCCAAAGCTTAGCACGTAATCGAATCTCCGTGTAGCAATTTTTAAATTTATGAACGACTGTTAGTTGCAACGCCGTTGGACAGAGGGCAGCGGCGATGGGACGTCTTTGGAGCGGGCAGACACTTCCACGTCGAAGCACGAACTGAGGTGTGAGAGTTCGGGCAAGGTACACACTTTGACCTTACAGCGACACGTTTAAGTTCAGAACAGATCTGTTATGTTTGTAACAGCATCATCTCCGACCTACTGGGCTACTGCTCGAAACACAAAATAGTCTCTGATCGAGATGTATGTCCGTCCATGTCTTCTGGGAAGATCTGGGCGACTCATATCTGAACCGGATAAGAAAACCAACTCACTCTGAGATACACCACAACTCCACTTTCTTCAGAGTCGTGAGAAGTTTTCGGAGGCTGGGAGGGGACGACAACAGCAACCAATCAGAACAGAAATATGAAATTCTGAGCTATGGTCAATAACCGAAAATCATTCGCCCATTTGTATTCAATAAACGTGCAGTAGCAAGAGGTTAAAGCCAGTCTTCAACTGCACTTCCTTTCAATGATAAGTCATGAAACCGTCTTATAAACTATGTCGCACAAGCTAATAGTAGCTCACTTAGTCAAGACATTTCCTGCCCCCGGCCGCTAGTCCACACTTACTACTTACTTCAGCAATGGTCGTAAATTTACTTACGATGACAAATTACAAACTCGTAGACATATTTTATGAAACAATTTGTGTATTCATACAGTAATGTAAAATCATAGGAAATATCAGGAAACTTCATATCTGAGCCAGTTTTTTCTATCGGTTGATTACTTCATTTAAGGAAAATATTTTCTGCTCCTAAGCACAGGTTTTCTCGTGCGCCTCCCCTCCCCCTACGAACAGCTACCTCGAATGTCGTAAGGACACAGAGTTACAAAACTTAGACGCGTCAAGAATTGAAGCAGACAGAAGATGTCGTTTAGCGCTGATCACAGATCGAAGAAAATGTTACGTCACTCAGTTTAAATTTCTAAACACAAACTGCCAAGGTTTTCTCACGCGGAAACATTTGACTGTGCGAGGAAAATATTTTAACAACCAACCTGAATAAATAATATTCCTCTAGCATGCAAAGAATCAATTCTCTACTTTCGATAAGTGAGTGTTCCTCGGTACCTCACAAATCCATGAAAATTAATGAGCACATATTCAGACGAAAGGGCAAAGAAGTGACTTATCTATCACTTACCTTAATGACGCAGATGCTGAACCAGGAGGTCTTCCTCGTCACAGCAGCAGCAATTTCAGGAGTTCATCAGACATCAAAACTTCAGAAAAATCAGCTTCACTTCCAGTCACAACAGAGACACTTAATAACGAAACACTTTTCTTTTTTAAACAATTAAAAATTATTGAAATTGTTATTGTAACGAAGCGAGAAGCCCTAACCCTGCGTACAGCGCCACGACCGAATATAGAAACACAACGAAAACAAAACACGCACTCAATTGACAGTCGCGACACAAACCGCGCGGTGCAAACAGAAACATGGCGGTTTCACACGCACATTACAACTTTCTCTCCTTCTTCACCTCGCAATAAACATAAGAGCGCAAACGCCCTCTAAATAGGAAGCCGTGGGCAAGTTTTATCTTCCTTAACCAATATTTGTTTCCGAGATTTGGTTACTTGTGCGATAATCTTCCAACGTTCCCAGGCTATAAACACAGCAGGCCTTGTCTTCTCTGCACTTTATCCTGGGATGATGATTTTTATACTTTTTACTGGATCTACGTAGTTTTAATGACCACTTTATGGGCGCTGGACGAGGTTTTCCATTTGTTCAAAGTGGCAAAACACAATTATATTTCATGACGACTGCTACTTGCAAACGAAACACTTGTTCTCGCAGTGGTAAGTAGTGTTTAATTAATTGGTTCCTGTAGTAGTCTTTTCAACAAACATGTTATTTGACTCAAAGGCGAGAGGTAATTGTGCTAAACGGTTTCTACTTGTTTGTTATGCTATTCACCTTGCTGGCAGATAATCGTAGGACCGCAAATTTATATTCTCGACCTGGAGCAAGGCCTAAAATCCGTACCGATATGTTTGATTACAGAGCTCCATCACACACAAATGAAGTCGTAAGAGAGGAGCGTCCACTCAGGTCTACAGCCGCCGCCCTGACACGCGCCAAGACAGTCTAAAGTTCTCTCGAAACCACGCACTATTATTTCTTCACCGCCACAATGGTGTATTCGTGCACCCCGTCGCTGCTACAGTTCTGAGTCTTTGGTTCAGCCTCCCTTCATCACTGTCAAAAGAAAAGAAAATTAATATTAAAACTTCACATGACACGGAATAACAAAGTCGATATATCGATTTAGATTAAATATATAAACATGTATACGTCTTAAAGTTGCCTTCAAACAGAATCAGAGGAAATTCGACTACGACAACTTAAATGTTTCACACAAGACAAACAGCGAAGTGTAAACAACGCTAAATTCTGTTTTATTAACTGTCTATACCTGAAGAAAGAATGGAAGTTTGCAGACAGACTCTGGCTTATTGTATTAAAAAGAGAGCAGAGTTCGGAGCAGGATCCATATAGCTTTTTCTCTCTCGCAGTCACACACGTTTACAGGCTTTCTGCTAATAATATTCCTTCTTCGCAAATTAAGTTTACGTCCTGCAATCCAACAGCAAAATACAATTTACCTCTTAGGGTCGAACCACGACTACAGACTGTAGATTTTATAGCTTGCAGTTTCAAATGTCATACGCAGATTAATTATAATTATTTCGGGAACTTTATTTCTGTAGAACAGACTCTGACTAGGTCGGAACGATAAAATACAACCTCAAAGGCCTGTTTGCAAACCTTGATTTAACCTTATCAATACCACGTTATATCACTCATTTCTGGGATAATTTAGGAAATATATGAAAACATTAGCCCGTCTCACACACAACAAAATAGTTTTATATGCGTAAATATTAACAGGTTTACCATACAACATAAATACAAAATAAAAATAATATTTATTTCTTACGAGTAACATCATCAGATTCGTTTACAGTACACGGTTAAAAGACAAGCTGCTTTTCATACAGACTAATGTAAACAATATCTTGAGAAGACTTTTCGTGATCAGAGGTACAGTCACTGCTTGTAATTCCAAGTCCAACGCGATTAAAATCGCTACATATACAATTACAGTATTAAAATATAAGATGAAACAACGATTGGATCCAACTGACAGTCAGTACTTATCGCGAGCATTCTCAACAGCGAAAAGCGTCCACACTACGCCTCAACACACAAGTGCGTCATCATATTCGCCGCCACTCACGGGCGTCTCCGAAACAGACTTAAATCTGCACCGAATGCAAGAACACGAAACAGCAAAAATAATTATATCATCACGAATCTTCGAAACGTAAAGGATCGATAATCAGTTGACTGACAGCCCCCAGCCCCGTCCCTTAAGCACATACACGTATTTGTAATATGTGCATTACCACAACACATGTTTATCGCGGAGGATACACCTCGTTGCCCGGTGGTACACGACTTCCGTACGAAGTGAACACACTGAACACGAAATGGGAACATCGCCTCTACCCAAATGTTTCATTTCCCACGGCATTTACGACCAGTCTGCGCGTGGTGTGGGGTAAGCACTTAAAGTTGGGGAGGAAATTACATTATGGTCCATATCGGGCAATTGTAACCCTCAATTTGCCTCGAAGCTCGACCATCAGATTTCTAGACAATTGGCAATGACACAGAACACTCTCCTTGACATCCACGAGCTTTAGGTACAGAAACAATAAGGATGAAAATAATTAATGACAAATACTGAGCAGTGGCACGAGCGGGCCTGTACATTTCCAACCGAGTAACTACTTTATTAACCGCAATACACTCTCCACCGATCAATAAATTCCACGGACAGAGAAGAAGCTATTGGTCAGTTGGTGAACATATTTCTCGCCTTTAATCACACCCGAAGAATCACTGGTGTGTTCACAAAAGCACGCAGACTGTCGCTAAGCCGAGGCGGATGAAGGCCAGAGCATCAGTGCGGTTAGAATCTTCCCGTCTGTACCCAGTAGCAAGTGTCTTGCCTCCTGGTTTTCCGACCAGATAATACACGCTTTCATCGTCGCCCCCATGCGTGCTGCATTACCTGACCATCGCACCTTCCTTCATTTCATCGTCTCAATAATACGTCTAGTTTGAAAACACAACTTTATCTAAAGTAATGAAAATGACGACAAATTAATGAAGAAAATTTTCATTTTTCTTTAGAATCCGTGAAAGAAACTTGGTGATTCACAAAGTAATTGTTTAAAATAAAACGTATAGATGCAGGCCTAATTAGGAACATGTAGTATTAGACACCTATGATAAACGTTTCACAACGCCAATGGCGTTTTAATTCCATTAGAGCGAAAGTAACAAGTATTCTTTCGATAACCCCAGGAAGATGACACGTATTCTGTCTACTACCTGCTGATTCTCTGTTACACTTACGCTCTAATGTCATATTTATGCTTTATTCTATTAACGCTACTCTTGTGGTCAATCACTGCCCTCGAAACTGGTCCCTATTTTATTTATATTAATTTTCTGGAATTCCGCTAAACTTCATAGCCCTTAACCACATTTTAAATCGCGAAGTTTATGAAGTTTAATGAGGTCATTTTCATGTAGACAGCTACATTTTGGAAAAGAAATCAAACTTCGCCTCTTGGCTGTCTCTCAGCTGTAAGAGGGCCCAAACCACCTGACCCACGTCAAGAGAACTCGATAATGCAACCAACATTCCTCTCTCTAAGGACATTTGTATTTTGAGTTCAATTATCATAACAGCGAAGCCACTTTAGTTAAACATAGAAATTAATATTTCAGCACTAAAGATGGTCCCCGAAACGTTGGACAACCGACAACACTTACTGCCCCAGAATATTTCATTGAATAAAATTGTTTGTTATCTTTACCCCACGTTTTAGAACTGAGTAATGAAATTATTTAATACATAAGATTTTCTGTGTGGTGCACGGAAAGTTACTCGCACGGCATTTCAGAAAACTCACAAAGGGAATTAAGAGCGGCCCAATTTAGCTTTAACTTTCACCACATTCTGTAAGAGAAACTTAGACAAAATTCAGTTTCTTCTTAGCAACACGGGCAAGCTAATGTTTAATGCAGAGCGTTCAAAAAATATTAAACACGCAAAAGGAAACAATATCGCGATATATTACACGACGCTGTATCTTTCACAAGTATCTCAAATTAGGCCGCGACCCTTTACAATTACTCAATCATTCTGTCATTATAAGTTACGTAGTCTGACACAATGACAGTGTCGTTAAACAAATCATGAGCTTAAAAATACGTAAATAAATAAACAATATGAGTAACAGCGAGGATTTCTTTTAATGTTTCGGTAATAATAAAAGTGTAAAATACTAACTCAGGGTAGTTTCTTTAGCATCGGAATTAAATCCACATTTTTGTTATTACAACTAAATACGCAAATTTATAGATGAATACAAATATTTATGTTTACTTCTCCAAGACACGCCACTGATCATCACCAGAAGGGACTTGAGCCCTCGCCCAGAAACTGCTCTAAATCCTGCTTATGAAATTCGTAATCTCTGAACTTCGTACTTCACACCTACGGGCGCTCCAGCGGAGGTTTGGGGGAGGGGGAGGGGAGAGACCAAGGAGATGAACTCTTAAAATTCACCAACTTTACTCAGCCAAATAAATCAAGCTCGTTGTTATCGGAAGAAGTTCGTCTCGTCTTCTCATTTTGAATATATTTTTTAAAGCTTTAAAAAGGTTCATAACGAAACAAGTTTTCGCCGTTCGTGAAAAATCCAACTCTAACTCTGAAGCACGTAATATGTAATACTGCACCAAGTCAACGCAACAGAGTTATTCTTTAGAATCTTATAGTCGCTCAGCTAGTCAAGAAACTCCCCGCCCTTTTTTGTGAGATCCAAAAAGTTCATCACCACGCTCACAACAGCCTACTGTAGGTCCGCAAACCTCAGACAGATCGCACCCTCCAACCTTACTTCCTTAAAACACATTTTAATAAAATTTAAAGAGTCCAAATTATGGAACTCCAGTTTCGTCGTGACACAAACGCGGTAAAGACGCACGTGTTGGGTCGGTCTCCACGAACAAACACTGAGGGTGCACCTGGCGATTGAATTCGACACTCGCAAGCAGACGCCACATCCGACTGAATTATATATATTAAAAATTACACGTATCACCGCCGAGTGTGCAGAATTACTTCTGTTCGCTGCTTTCATGAACGCCAAAAGTTGCTAAGAAAAAGTCAGCCGTCGGTCCAGCCCCGGTTCCGTTCCTGCAGCGAGGACTCGCGTTCTTCCATATTACTTTAAGTTCGTGGAGATTAAATAAAAAGTCTGAGAAAGTTACTTCTTCGCATTTATGGCGTGTTTATTACTCCCACAACTTTGCATTTATATGGGACTTCAAATCTGATTATCCAAAGCGAGAAGGCAACACTGAAACAGCCCTAATCAATTCTTTTGATACCTGGTGTACGAGGATAATCCACCAGAACATAAAATAAACTTCATTAGACATTCAGAAACGTGAAGGCGTACGTCCGGCAAGGCGATTCAGAAGTACATTCGGTCTGAACGGTACTCGAAGCTCGAAGGCTGACATAAAACTGCTGTCGCATTTGAATATCTACGACGAAACTTACGTAAAAGTGACGTTTAATGTATCCAGGGTTCACCGTCGCTCTCCGCTGTCTGCAATACCGAGTGAAAAGAAATATATATAGGGAGAATTATCAAGCGGTCACGACGGACTGTAGACAGAGGACGGTCCTCAATTTCGGCGCCGAGAGGAGGAGGGCGAGGTTATAACCATTCACTGTGAAGAGACAAAACGAGAACAGTGCTGAGTTTCGTGTTTCGGGTCTGGTCATCAGAAGACGGGACGAATCATTATTATATTAATGTGATTCAAACATCCTTTCGAAATGTTTCAAAGCTGAAATATCTGTGATAAGCAGTAACTGTATTCACGAGAAAAATTCTTTCATCCTACCGCCTGCTATATAAAAACCCGTAAACTGTAATTTGGTCTCTCACGCTACGCGATGCACCCAGATTCAGTTTTTTAAAAACAGATTATTTAGAGAATGTTTGGACCGAGAGAGATAAAATGACAGGCAGGTAGAGGGTAGCTGCGCCCCTCACCGAATACTATTAGGATTATGACGTCACGATGGGCGGGTACGTAGCACGCATGATGAAGACAAAAATACGTAGGAACATTCAGTTGGAAAAGCTTAATTGAAACAGGCAATGTACAAAAAAGGTACGCGTGGAAGCTTAATGTTATTATACCTTACAACAACTAGATTAATTAATATGAGAAGTATATTAATTTTCCCAGGGTAAGATCCTATGACAGACTTCTGTTTTGACGGCAACGAACGTTGGAGATTCAAGACAAGAAAATTTTATATTTTCTAAAAAAAATTGTAAAATTCTGTAGGAACACTTTGTAAAATGGCGGAATGAAAGGACATATTGATGCCAGGATAACGACTAACGCTGTTACACTACAGCAGCGCAGGGTGACCTGGTCCTATTACCACAAAAACAATAGCGTACTCCACCGGCGTACTCCTCTTTCGCTAACACACTCTTCGCTATTCTGCATACTTTACTGACTTTAATGTTCATTTATTGCAAATATGATAGCAACACAAATCTCACATTTGCACTGTACAAGCTAAAAAAAAATACATATATTCTTACGTGTCCATTTACAAAAAAATTTCAAATACAATTTACAGACCTCGCCGAAATCCATGGTGGGCCCATGAGCAGTACGGCGTCTGATTCATGGCACTTTAGAGTTACGACCGTGAACGTGAGCGATTTCTGTCATCATCCCGTGAGTGGCTTCAAATCGTCTCTTCACGTGGCAGGAAACGTGAACCGAGTTAATGCCCTACCGATGGGACGCACAGCTGAGACACTTTCCACCACGGGCTTGTTTCAAGTGGAGAGACAGGACCATAATACTTCAATAAAATTCATTCATTCCAACGCTCACTTCTTAGGACAACATTAAAGATCACGTTACGTAAAAACATAGCACATTCTTGTCGTCTATTTCAAACAGCGCACACGCGAAAAACGTTGCATGAACCTGGCATAAACGACAATGAGATTAAACGTGGGTTGGCAGACCGAACCCACCCCATGACAGAAAAGGTAACCATTGAGATTAAACATTTAAATGTTAACATTTACATTACCTTCCGCCGTGCAACCACGTCGAGGCAAGACTTCTTATACTGCATAATAACCCCAAGATCCTTATGACGACAAGGAACCTAAACACTTCAAGGTCCTTTTTGCACAGGACAACGCGCTGTTCTAGACCGTCGACGTAGTCCTGGGCGTTCTAAGAGTCGAAGAAGTGGACCGCGCCAACGCTCGAGCCGGGGACTAGCACAGTATCACACGACGTATTGGATGGCTGAGTTCGATTCCCGACAGAGGCACTTTACCGTCCCTTGACTACGCTTCAGTCAGCTATCGACAGCGTACCTCCACGCCACCTTCACGTTTTCAAGGCTGTGCCATTCTATGAAACAATGCTACCGAGTTGTGTCCATAGCGACTGAAAACTAAACGCTTCTATCTTCCTGATACTGCCCCCCCCCCTCCCTCCAAATTCCTTGTTTGTGTCTTGTTCTTAATAAGAATTCTTCGCCAACCGATCTTCACTGTCAGCATGATTCCTAAATTCTTGAGCTGTAAACTCCGGCGCGTGTTTCATTGGTTTTCCAGGAAACATCCCTTCGCAAGAAGACGTTGTTATGGCGCCTATAAAATATCCTTTAAGCCCGCCACATACGTCCTCATTTATTTTATCCTGCTCTGCACTCGCTCACAGCAAACTCAGAGGAAAGAGGTACAGAAACGTGCTCTTTTAAATACCTTCATTGCAGCTCTGACAATTTTCAAGTGAATCGCAGTGCGAAATGGTAAACAGCTGAAATGGAACAGATTCTAAAGTACTTACTTTACAAAGGAATTTGACCATTAAAACGGTAATTTTTGGGGGGGTTAAGGCGTTTAATCAGGGATGCCAGTTTAAAGGAAATGTATACTTTTAAAACATTTACATTCTCACAAAAAAAAAAGTTACAGAAATCTCAATTAGACACTTCTCTGCGTTCCAAGCGTTCGTCTCGTACAAAGGTCTGCTCAAAGAATTTGTCTCAAATAAAAAACTGAAAATGTGGAGGGGCTGAAGGTCTCAGAACTCAAATTCATCCTGGAATCGTAAATATCCGAGTAACATGGGACATCTAACATATCTGGCCAATGTTAATTCTACTATAATTAATCGAGGAATATTCCATTGGTTTAATTATTTATCTGCAGTGCAGATATTTCTTTGCCTTCTGTCAAAACCTGTAACAAAGTTTATTAACAAATGATGCTTAGCCAGTTATACGAAAATGTTCATTATCCTCCGCAGTGATCAGTTTGAAACAATTATGCCAATGAACTCAACCGAAATGAATTTCGTTTCAAATTTCATTCCCTTCATCCGCGTGAATTTTCACTTTCATGCATTCGCAGGACAGAATTGCTTTCCCCACAAGACAGTTGCCGAAGCACTTGAAAATATGTCAACGTTCAAATACTTGTGACCGACAGAATTAAATTAAAAGCATATTAAATTCGCGGAACGCTCGTACCCTCGCGGATCAAAGCGTTATTTATCTTCGCGTCTCGCACCTAAAAACACAAAGATTAAAATACGCATAAATATAATTTAAATTGTTCTTTTGTATGGTTAGGAAACACAGTTTCGCCCTAACGGAAGAGCTTGGTTTCAACCTGTTTCAGAAATTTTAAATATGCGGACTTCAGACATGAAGTTACACGGACTGGATTCATCTGGTTTAGGTAAGAAATTGCTGGCGGGCTGTTGTGATCACGGTCATGAACTCTTGGCTTTCTGATTAGTTGAGTGACGGTTGGCTTCTCGAGGTTAGATGAAGTTTTTATCAGCTACGTTTCTAAGTTTTCATTTCTGCTGTTGCTTCTTAAATATTCATTAATATTATATTGATATTGGTATTAATTTCCTTCCTTCCCTCTCTTCAATGCAGATACTTAAACTCCCTTTCAAACTGCCTAAGAATCAATCCTTCCCATCGCTAATAATTATCATAATCGCAGAGGTAAACCGTGAAATCCATTTTTTGCTCTGAAGGTAGGGGGTGCGAACATTACCAGGGCAGAAACACAAGTTACGAACTGGTATTCAGCCCAATCTCTGAGTGGGACTCGAACCGAGGACAGCGCAAGGCTGGTCTGATACTATCGCATCGAACAGCCAAAGCCCTGCAATGGGTAGTGTGAATAAATGCACTGTTTCAGATCTACGAGCTGACATGACACCTCTGTCCGCCCACTGTTAATAACGCCACGGATGTCAGTCAACGACAACGCCCTATGACCTCAATGAATCCAGCAGGTGTCTTCCAGCGGAGGGCGTGCGATGGGGCAAACTCAACAGGCTGATGGGCAGAACCAGCCCATCAGCATTTCCCCAAAGTCACCAAACCGAGCAAATTTACACCGCGTTGTGTCAAACAGCTTCACGGGACGCCGTGTTCGAAACTCGACTGGCACCCCGGGTATTCTTACTCGAATTTTCGCGATGTTCAATCTGCCCAGTCGAGTGCTCGTACGGCAGCTTCGAACAGGCCACAAGGAGGCTTCTTCAGGTTCCTACGGCGCTCGAATTCACAACTCAGGATCCTTCACATATCATCATGACCTCTACACAAGAAACAGCATCGTTATATATTCTCAGAATGCTTCAAGTCTAAATTACTGCAAACACGTCAGCCTCCTAGCACTGAGTGGGTGACCACGGTTCGATCCCAGCCGGACACCTCGCCTACTCCAGTCCGTCTATCCACTTATTCAACGGTTATCACGACCTCCTTTTTTCGGGAGACAACTCGGCCTGAGCGTGAAGCTCGCACTCACCTCCATACAGTGCCGAGGCCAAGAACACTCGGAGGTCTTCGCGGTCAGCGGGAAGGAATGTTCTATTGAAGAGCTTCATCCTGAGATGCATAAAGCTGATGTCTTGTGAAGATTCCGAGGAAAGAGACAAGGACAAGTTGGAAGGTACTTCAGCGACCTTATCAACGCGATACAATCGGATTGTCTGGCGGAGTGTGAAACTGGTCGCGGGAGCCACCCACATTACAACCGTTTAGTCTTCATACGCTTCATCTGTCTGTCTGTATTTGTCAGAATTTATCAACCACGCTTTCCGAAGACGGAATTTAATTAAATCTAAATCGAGAACTGCTTAACAAACATCGACGTCGAGATTTTAATTGTAGATTACGATCGACAATCAAAGCTCACATATGATTTTCCTTTTACTTTATTTAACGACGATTAGCCAATTACAGAAGGTATAATAGAACTAGAAAATGCATTAAAGAGTGCATATGAATGTCGTGGCCTATTTGAAGATACTGTTCAGGCACTAAGTTGGCCTACTTATTTTCCTAATCGCCGAAGTTTTTCTGTACGTGTTTAAAAACACGTGGTCTAAAGATATTTCGAAGCCAAGCTTCAAATTGGCTTACACGTGTCAAATGTCACGGGATTGCGTGCTCAGAGGGAGGAATGTGCATGTGTTCTGTGCACAAAGTGAGCAAATAAGTTAGTGTTTAACCTCAGAAACTGCTGGTATTTGGATGAAGTTTGTTATCTGTAGCCTGACATCCGCGCTCATGTCGACTTCTCCTTTCGTTTCAAAAACGGCTTAACGCAAGGGGAAATAAAAATGGCGCAACGTGCTGGTGGAACGCAGGTCGTTACAACGTCTTACATATATTTTGTGCAGGAAAAGGAAGTTTATCGAGTACTCAGTTATGAAGAAATTCATTGTCTAGCTTAAGCCCGTCATTCGTACTTGTTCACAACCTCTTAAAACGTGGTAGGCAGTCTAGTTCCATAATTTCGTGACTGTCACGCGTACACAACTCACCAAAACCATTCAGCAGCGTTCTCTGTCTGACAAAATAAGTACTGAAGTCTAAACGTCTTCAGCTGTCTGTAAAGTTGATAATAAACTCTTTCCTCCTGACTTCCTTTGTACCGCAATTACGAGGCACTACGTAAAGCATCTCTGCTCTTTCGTTCGGTAATATTTCTCCAGAGAGAATGATAATTGCACCCATTAGTTAGCGAATTGATGAAATCACGTGAAACAACCACGAACACGAAACAGGAATTATCTACACATTAGGGCTGTTCTGTACACTGCAGGCTACTTGCTACTCGATCAAGAATAAATGTCTCTTTCGTAGTGGATTCTCATTAAGAGGCGTTCTTTACATGCGCGCGTAGCACGAACACCTCATGGTCACAGCATCCGACTGTCCAAAGTCTGTGCGTGCGTGCGTGTGTGGGTGACACGTTCGTGCCATCGCAGGGTTACGCTGAGTCTACCTCTTCCTTTCTGCCAAGGATTAAGCGATTTTATTCATAAAGATAATTTCAACAAAAAATCGCATTTTCGCAAGAAATAATATGAGGTTTATTAACGGGGAAGACTGTGTGTTTCTCAGCTTAAAAAATATCGCTAGCCCTTTCATCTAACCAACTCGATGAAAGAAAGTAATTCTTGTGAAGACATCCGTCACTCATGGTAGGCACGACGTCCGTCTTTTGTGTTCGCTGGAACGCGCCACTAGAGGTTTCCCTTAACGAGATAAATAAAAATTCACGCCCTGGCATCTTGTCTCATTAACATCAATTTTTTTTCGTTGTTTCTTACTAACGCATCGGCGCGCTGAATAACCTGAGCTGTTGACAGCGTCCATAAATAAATAACAAATTACTAAATACTTTTCGCAGGAAACAGACTACGTTCACGAATTCTGACAAACAACAAAAATTATCCAAAACGCGCGAGAATTATATTTCCTCATCCTCAATTAATAATAATAATAATAATAATAATAAAACTGGAACTCTCTCAAAGTCACTCAAAAAATATTTGGGGCCAACATCCCGGGCGAACAAAACATCAGGGAACTTCAGAAAACAGCCATTCTAGGAACATCGTCCATCATTCGAAAGACGCTCATGTAAAATATATAATGCCTCAAGCGAAATCTGTTTAATGAATGTAACACGTATTAAAAACAAAAAGTATTTCGGAAATACCTGCTGCCCTATGTACCTCAGGGGCAAGGATTGTCTCAGGTACATAGAAGTAAATGTCCTGTAAAATGGTGAATAGATGGAATAATAATTTTAATAATAATTATGATAATAATAATCTTTAAGATATAAAATAATAATCTTATTTTTGAAGCGCACTAAACATTCTGTCTCCCGTTCTCTGCATATTATTACAGGCCACTGGACGTATCTTCCTGATTAAATAAGAGCAGATTTGAAAGGTCCCAGCCAACTTTTACTGACAAGGTCCTGTCGCAGTTCATTCGGTGTCGAACGGAAGTCCTCAGATTCAAACAGCACTAGGATAACAACTTTTACTATGAAGACGACAGAGCTGTTTGCAGATTTAAACACCACATGGATTCAAAAGTCGCATAATTGTGTCGAATAACCAACCAAAAAGCGCGTGCAGAATCTTGCGGGGAAGGACATTTTGAAAGACTGACACAGATGCAGGAAGGTGACACTGAAATGGATCCTAGGGGAAAAGTTTAATGTCCATTGTGAACTACATTCAACTCGTTTAAGATCGGGTTCAGTGCCAGAGACTGTGTAAAGTCTGGAGACCACGCGGCCAAACATTCCAGAAGACAGCCATCTTCATGACTGTCGCCGTGAGAACCTAAACTTTCACCTGTGTCAAAATTACGGACGGGCAGCTTATAACGCTGCTCTGCGCGCTGCCGAATCACGTGTTTCCCTTCTTCTGGAGAATTCGATGAACGAAACGTAAACATTTTTCGCGTTATTGTAACGTACGATCCCGTGTCTTTTTATTACACCTTCCCAATTACTCGTTTCTGGTCTGATCCTGAAACAGAAGGACAGAGGGGGAGATGGAAATCGTGTTCGCAGACGACGGCCGAATAAAAAATTAATTCCTGCAGTAGTGACAACGCGAATTAGTACCTGGAGCACGTTGTCAGTAGTTATAATTTGCAGCGGCTGGCAGAACCCGCTCGTTTCTCTCTATTGAAGCCTTGTTTTACTCATTTCAGTAGCATGCAAGAGTGATTTATAGTACACACACACACATGTTCCGGTTAAACGAAAATTACGTCATGACTGAGAATTTCCGAGTTTCTGCGCACTTTTCCTCGTTCTTTAATTCGTTCGCATGTATATTTCAGGTTGGATATTTTGTTGGTGCAGGGATCTTTATGAATTTCTGGCTTTCTGTATCGCTGAATGAATTTTTTTTATCGTTTAATTTGGATGTCTGTGGGAGAAGCTGCTGTGACATTTTTAAGCCGTGCACCGAAAGTTCGTCGGATAAACTTAAAAATAATTGTGCAGTGTCTCTCAGGATTGTCAGTCGCTCACTGGCCGGTATTCGCCAACTAACCTTGATAAATATTTGGGCTACACGCCACGGTTTCAAAAGAAATAGCTTAAAACTTTTCTCTTACAAAAACACTCGTACATCCGGATCTAGAGCAGGCTGCGTCTTCACAAAATAACAGCCCAGAAACACACCTCCATGTAGCAGCGTCCATCTAGACGAGCTGAGAGTGCGTTCAGCTTATCAATACATGCTCCGCCACAAAAATAATTTGAGGGCTCATTCCCGTGGTAACCAGAGTCCACCGTTGACCCGGATTCCGAGTCAGATGAATCCAGCCCACATTCTCGTACTCTACTTCCAAGAGATCCCATTTTAATATTATCCTCCCATATACGCCTACGTCTTCCTCCCAGCTGAAGTTTGGAAAGCATTTCTCATCTCGAAACGTAAACACAGGTCCAAAGTGAGTTGTAATGACACTCAGCAAGAGTGACGCAGATTTTAAATTTCTCGAGCTGCGTGCTTCTAAAATAAGTGCCATAACTCTGATTCAGTCTGATTTCTATCGTACAGAGGGCTGTGAGTTTCTTATAGAAAATACATTTTCAGATATCTCTACATGTGCCAAAAAGGCGGGGGCAAACGTTATTAATTAGTAGTGTGTATTACAATTTCCATGCGATCCGCCACTGCGAGTTAGCTATAATACGTAAGTGCCAGGAAGTTTAATAAGCCTGCCATTTATTACAACCATAGCTTGTCAAATTATAGATTATATCTCCTACCACCGCAACTTATCATTAATTATGCACGCATTAAGTCACTGACGAGCACAATTATTTTTATCCGTTATGATATATTTTTTTAACTGGAAATATCTGCAGCAGCCGCCACTGCTCCTTGTCACTGATGACGTGAGAATTTCGATGGAGATGGATCGTTACTGTACGTGATTCGTCGTCAGTCAAAAGTCACGCTGGCCTAACATTAGAGAGGAAGATTGGGTCGGAGAACCTTCTAAGACGGAAATTCGCAGAGACCCGTTCATTTGGGTAAAAGAATTTGCGCACGGACACGCCGCATCTTTTCACTTTCGTGACTTACGGCTTCCGTGTCATCAGCGAAATTGTTTTCAATTTTTCTAGAATGATTATTATTAGTGGGGCAGAGACCACCTGGAAAATCATATGGTCGATGAGACGACCCTACAATTTTGGTTTTTACAACTCAGCGGTTCATTGACGTGTCTGTTACTGGAACGTATTTAGGGTTAATTCAGGGTCAATCCGCACCATCGCTTGAAATTATTCTTCATCCAGGATTTCCTACTAAAGTCTCGAACCACCGTGAGCGCATTAACACCTTATGGTCCCGTCTATGTCTGTCTCTCTGTGAATTCGGCCCAGGTGTTTTTGGCAGTGCTGTTCAAATGCATTACCGCTATGTCAGATTATTCGGTAAGTTCATTATGAAAATGGTGACTGTTTATTGTGGGAAAGAGACAGAACCCATAAATTTACTCTGTGGTTGGAATGTTGCGTTAGTGACCATTAACGTGGGTGAGTGACGTGGTACGGAAACAAATCGAGTTAGAGAATAATGCAGGCCTACCAACCGTAGGCTCTGGATGACAGGAATGGAGTAGCTCGGTGCAGTCTGCGAGTCTGAAAACGTAAACGTCAAAAGCCAAGTGGTAACTGTATGTACCACCGCCTTTAACGGCTCTGTAACACTGTATTCTGCCCACATTTCTCCCAACTTCGCAGACATCTCACAGAGTTATACAAACACTGCTTTCATCTACATACTTCGGAACACACAGCCTCTCGTACGAAGCAAACATTCACAGCAGTTTGAACCGCGAACATCAACTCAGTCTGTAGACTTCCAAAAGAAGCAGGCAGGCCGGCCTACACCCGTAAGAAACCAAAGGGTTCCTCCAGCATCCCCTCCAGTATTCCCTCATGTCAAATGTTTGTAACAAAGCTTTTGTTCGGAATGTCTGCCAAGCACCTAACTTACAATTATCATGCCTGGTTCACTAATGTCTGTAGACAAATCGTGTTAAACTACTTTGTTAGGTGAAGTAAACGACCATGAATTATAATGAATACACAATTTCAAAGTTCAGTGGTAACTATGCGTACCACCTGCTTTAATAATCAACATCTCTGCATATATTTTGTATGGTTCTCACAGTAAATACGTGTTATTTCCTTAAACAGACCTAACAAACTGGTCTTTATGGTGGAGACGCGTCGCGTTTTCTTTGAGGTAGGGACTGGAGTTTTAAATATTATTCACACTTGCTTCATCTCCTAGCTACCCCTCCAACCAAGGATTTTTTAAAGACAACTTCCCCGTCAGCAGCAAAAACCCTTCGGCTGAACTCGTCAGGTCCTTAAGTCGTTGTAAACACACACCCCCATTTGTTTCTCGTAGTGCGGCACTGTCATCCACTCACAGTTTGCAAGAGTTAGGGACGAAGTCTTGCGCTTTGCCGCTAATTATCGTTTTGGTCGGCAAAATAAATGCCACCCGCTGGTCTACATCCGGCAGCCTCTTACCCTGGCAACATTTTAATAATTGCCAATTTTGCCAGACCTTCTGACTGGGAAAAGCCACCAGCCCCGGCCGCAGACAGCGGACTCACAGGATGTTTAATGGCAGAGAAGCAGCTGTTTCGTGTGACACAATCTGTCAAGCGAGATGTGAGGAAATTCTCCTCTTTCTAGAACACATTCTTGCGTCATCAAGCGGAATTTATGCGTACAAGTACGTGCCCCCCCCCCACTAACATGTTTCGACGATATTGATTGATTTTCGTAAAATATGGTTTGTGCAGCATCGCATTGGACACGCCCAACTTCATTCCCTGTCATCAATAATACCAACATGACGACCCTGCGAACGCCTGAAGTACTGAAGTGCTGTTTTAACGAGCTTTACGCAGAACTCGGTCGCGGTAAAGTTGACGCAGAGCGTAGAATAACGCCTACGTTCAGGTTTCCGATCCCCTTTAGCGACCAATGCAATATACATTCTTTTATAAATATGCTAATGTTACAATTGTAGAAAGCTAAAGTTATATGACTTCAAGCCGAGGGAATGTGTACCACGTACACAAATAAATCCCTGAATTGTATCATCAATAATTTATAATTCCCAACATAAGCGTATATAGTAATTTCAAACATCCCAAATTTCCCCTAAAAATTTTTGTTATTAATTGTACCCAGTGACTGGGATTAATTACGTGATTCTAATGGACCCCACAGAGTATGAGCCCTAACCCGAAGACGAGGACACGTCCAGTCTTTTATAACACCAGACGATGGACAAGGTAAAAAGAAACTAAGAACCCAGATTACGTACAAGCAGAAGAATTTTAAAGAAATTCGTCTCCGTCCATTTTTAAACCTGCCTGACCGGGGCAAAACCACGGAAATCGTTCCAGGAAACTTGGCCTAAGCCACGCGTCGCAGTTCATAATGAGCGGATATGAAGCGGTCGTCGCTAACAAACGTCCATATAAAGAGGAGAGACGACACACCACCTCGCGTCACAGCAGGGCGTTCATGACCTTGAAACAGCGCATTGGGCGAATGGCAGGAGCAGGTGTGGCCTAATTTCTAGGGGAATTTACCTGCGGGGGTTGGCTACAATAAAGAAAATCCGATTCTGGGGTATGAGACAAAGAGAGCAGCAACCAACACCTAAGCGAGACAGAATTGACGTAAAGAAATTGAGAGCAGAGGAGGACGTTCAGGCGGACACCGTAACTGGATGGTCTTGTCTTGGACGAAACAGGACGTATTTTCGTACGTAGCAGTAATTCCTCAAAAAAACTAAAAACTCTCTGCCATTCGGTGCTTTAGAACTTTATGTTATGCAGTCCCGCAAAACAAATTCATATCTCAAAACCGCTGTACACTCTTACCTGAAAACATCAGTCTTTACATCAGCTGGGTGCGGAGTGACCTTCCTTCATCCTATTGGCTGTTCTACATCTTTATTTCTGAACGTGACTGTATCAGAATCAAACCAACAAGTGGCCTTTAGTCGGTTAATACACGACGCACATTATACGATTAGGGCTTGAAATAAGACCACTGAGAATTCGTGCAGAATAGAGACTTTGATGTGGAATATTTTCAAAAGTCTGTAAACAATGACCTCGAAGAACGCCAGACTGCGATGTAGATGGACACTCGCTAACAGCTGTTACAATTAAATAACAACAGGAAATCCAGTTACCGCTCGATACAATGCGATTACTCAAGACTGGCAAACAGATCATTCCAGGAGGAAACATTACAGCATGTCAAACCTCGACGCACACCATGACCGGATGGATTCTCGCTAAGTCTCAATTATGTTGCCAATCACACAAGAATCGAACCGGTGTCCTCTTCAGAGGCAGGAGAGTTTGTTCCAAACGCAACATTACGGTCAGACACACAAGATATTTCGGTACTTCCAAAAACACTCAACTTCTAAACCCTTCAGAAACACGGAGGTACCACGTGCCACGCTAAGAGTCTATTCTTCTGTCATATTGAGAAGGTTTTTAAGAAATGCTAGCACCAACTTTTGGGATAATTTGGCTACTTTAAGAAAAAAATTACGACCTCTATTTTTTTTATAAAAAGGCCCAGAAAATAATTGTTTTCTGAAAGGAGCATTTCTGACCACCTACCCTGCACAATGCCAGAAAATACGGTCAGTTAAAATTCGAATACAAATGCTAAGAATCAAGACATACGAAGCTTTAAATAATTACGTGTTTTCATTTACGCTTCTAAAGTTACAGCAACAAAAATACGAATGTCATTTTTTTATTTCAAATGAGGTGACGAATCTTTGTTACAAATATAATAAATTTAAACCTCCATTCTTTGGCATGAATGAATAGGTTTCGTTTTTGATGAAGTACGGCCTGCACTTCGTACACTCCTTTTACCTTTGCCGAAAGCGTATCTAACAAAGAATTATATAAATTTCTGTTATTCTACATAAAAGCACAGAAATTCCCCTTACAATTCGGCTCTAAACATCATTTCGGTTCTAATACTTAGATGCACGTTCTCCTGACACTTTGAGGCGTCTGACGACACGCAGCGCCTCGCAGTTGGCGACTGTCGAACTAAACACAACTTGGTCGACATTCGCGATCTACAGATGTTGACTTCAGTCGACAGCATCTGACTAGACCATGTTCCTTGAAAGGAACTTTCTCAATTCAGTAAGTCTGCAATTTTTCCCCACAGATCATATTCACGGATTTAATCTGATTCTCAGACAAACGGCGACTGCGAGGAATTGATCGTGGTAATGGAAACGAGTCGCGTTTTCTTTGCGGTAAGAACTGAATTCTTATTTAAACGAGCTTCGTGCTTCTTAGGGTTAAAGCGTTGTTTAAGCCGCTGGAAAATGTTAGAAATGCAGTCAGACCAGGTTCGGTTTATATCCTTGGTGCACCCGTAGCAAACTGACCCCTTCCCCCGCTCCTCTCGGTTCTTATTGGCCTTCGCTGTCCTGCATCTCATTTCTCTGTCTTATTGCCATGATAATTTTCTTCTGGGGGCGCGGAGGGGAGGAGATGATGATGATGATGATGATGATGACAACGGGCAACAAAAGGTAACGACAAACCAATTTCCCCCCTTCCCCTTCAAATACAGGTTATTAAGGTACGAGATCCAAAAGGTCTGGTCCTCTGTACAGAAGGAGAGGAATGCTACTCGGCATTTCTCGTCTTCTTCATATTAGCATTTATTTGTAAGACTACGTAATGTTTAACGGAGTAGACGCACGGACGCAGAGCCAGGTAAGTTTCTCCACGTGTGATGAGTCGAATTATGCCGGGTCTCGTTTAAAGTTGCCTCCAAAAAAAACATCCGAACGACGAAATTTCTCACTTCAACAGTTCGTTCTTGAGGTCTGTGATTAAAACCACGTCAATTATTACAGGGTAATGAAGAAACATCAGAACACGCCAACAAGAATCCGCTTCTCCCATTTAAGATCCTTGAGTCGAACGTTGACCCTCCTGCAGAGACCAGGACTTTCTGCATTCCAGATGTCCTTCGCGTGCAGACGACGACTGAGAGAGCAAGCAACGTCGTCGCAGTGACAGCGACATACTAAATTTAGTCCAAAACTGTCCTGCGCTTCTGTAGTTGGAACATTCGGACGGACGGACGGACGTGGCGAACAATTTCTTGCGTTTATTTTGTACTAATCGTGTAATAAGAACAGAAGAGAACATCGTCCCTATGAATTGTTCCCGCAACCCAAAAGTTTAGATTCGTCGCTAAGTTTGCATTCTGAGTTACTTGAAACACTTTATCTTCTTTTGCGAATTACGTAAAAGAATGTGTAATCACCAGCGCGCATGTTTACGGAGATTCAGTAATTCATCCCCTACTGTCATTAAATCCGAAACGTATTTCCTTCTGTCCTCAGGTTCTGTGACTTTGAGATGAATTACCAGAAAATAATTTCATGCTATCAGCTACCAAACATTTTACAATTTTACGACAATTAAAGTCAAATGTTGTTCCTACCTTGAAAGGTCGCGAAACAACAAAAAAGACCTAGTATTATAAGTTTTAAGAAATATTTAAAAATTATGATCGGCAAAACGTGCAGTGACACGAGGAAGTAATTTTAAATTAAGTTAACTATCAAATGTTACATAAACTGTTGTATCAGAGGCACAGATCGCGTGATCGTGAGTCCCCTTGCAGTTTCAAGGATTTCGAATTGCCTTACATTTCGAGACTTCACTAAGCAAAATCAGGATTGATGATTTTTTTGGCTTTGGAAGCAAAAATAAAAATACTTCGGTAAGTTTAAAGCGCCCGATTTTAATAAATTTGTTATTGCAAGTAAACAGTAATGGACATTCTTTTTCTTGTATCTCAACTTCCGGTAAATATAAAAAAGATAAATGTTAAACAATACAATAACGGACAACTGTTTTTGTTTCTTTAAAACAAAAACCGAATTTTGAAACACTCCGTTCAGAGAATCTACTTCACCGACAGGTTACGTCAGCGCTGTTTTACTTTGTAAACGCAATCAACGGTAAAGCAAATATTTTATTTTCATTATTTATTGACAAAAGCGTTATCTGTGGGAGAAGCATCACCACAAACATCGCTTTGTTTGGGTTCTACAACAAACGGGATGTCAATTCCTTTCCTCTTTCAATCGACTCTTTCTTCCACGCGTCCGTCCCACATTTTGGCGCCGCAGTAACGAGAAACTGTAATGGATGGACGGGGAATCACATGCAGACCACCCACAGACGCTTAAACGCGGTCACGTTAAGTCCGGATAGTATTTCAGAATCATTACATCAATAACTTGATTTGTGGGCCGAAATGTAGACAAAAATAACAAAATAAAACCTTGTTATTAGTACAGGGCCGCGCATACACGGCCGTCGAACGGGAAAGGAGCACGGAAACACTAGACGTCGACCACGGTCAGCGTATCTCGACATTACCAGGCGCACTGCACATTCCAGCATGAGCGAAGAACACCTTACGGGCCGGTTCGAGTCTGTCTGTCTCCGTCGCGGACCCGGACACAAAGTATGCAACCAGAATGGCGTCCCCCGCATAAGAGGACTGCGCTCCGAAAGCAGGATCTGCAGTCTTCAGACTTCCACCCATGTCCAACCCCCGCGGCAAATAATTCCGCCCAAGCCTTTAATCCCTTCGGCTTGCGTCATCTGGGATCAGGAAAAGGGAATCCACTCCCTTCGGAAAATCGTAAGGATTCCCCTTCAGTCTTGCCCTCGCTGGGTTGTAAACTCCTGGGTCTGACACCTCCAGGGACTCTGCCCCCGGGCCTCCTCTCCTCTGCCCGGCATATCCGGGATTTCTAAATCTATTATTCTGACGTTGACCCAGCGCGCTTTGCCCCACTGGCCTCCGGTCCTGGACACCCCTGTCCTCCCAGTCGCACAATAGCCACAACGTGAACCTAGGTCATTCTTGCACCGCATCGTAACAATTACCTTGGACACCCCTGTTGCGTCCAACACTGCAATGTTAGTGTACTCCAGGGAGTAAGGTACATTTCCCCAGTCCTGTTAATTATGGAATGCTTCTCCATCTACAGGAATCGTGACAAGACATTTAACGACGGGCTTATTTTCACGGGGGACTCTCTGGCCCTTGGCCGTTTCTGGCAAACATACCTCACCTCACCGCGGCACCAAATTTTGTACAAAATAAACGATGTAGTTGCAAACAGAAGAGGCTCGTTTATTTTTCCAGAGGAGCGGCAGTCAGCGCCAGTGCAAATTCTGTCGAAACACTTTCAATAATAACTATTAATATCTAGATTAATAAAATTTCGTTCATGCAATGCGGAGTCATTACACGCAAGCAGATAATTGGACGCTCACGGCGAAGCTAACACGCGCATGCGCAGTGCTGCGATATCGACTGTAGCTGAAGTAAAACTAAAAATATATTCAGGCCATAAAAAAACTGGGATTTTCTTGATCAGCTGACCAGATACTACATTTTAAAGGAGGACTGTCCTCCACAGAGCGAGTAAAAGAGTTGTGCATCAGAGTACTTCTGAAGTACGGAATTATCAAAAGATCGGGTGTGGACACAAATACGACACTGGAATGGAATGGAACGGATTCAAACGTAACTTTTACATCGGAGCTCGTATTTTTCATTGCTTAAACACCAGCATTTTTCACTTTACAGGTTCAATTACCTAGCGCGTTAATACAATTATTTTACACTGTCAAACGAAACATAGATTATATTACATAAACTTATTTACAGCAACACTAAACTTACGCAAAACGCATCACGTACAAGTGTATTTTGTGTGTTCAAGTCCTCCACTATCAGGCAGAAAACGATACGTCGTACGAAACAAACGTTTAACGATACTATAAAATATTAATACCGTTAATTTTAAACGCATATGAACAAATACTGAGGGCATGAGGCATTTAATGCCCGTCTACCAACAGTAGAACTGAATCCACCGATCATGGCCGCTGACCTTGTAGGGAGAGCCCAGTATGCGGACCAATCAATGAAGGAAGGAAGGAGTTTCCGTCGGTCAGTACAGTCTGTGCTGTGTTAACAACATGCCACCTGTTCGTTGCAATCTCCTTTCTGGTCATTGATAACGCCTCGAATCACAGACAAACCACCGACGTCTTAATCAAAGAAGGACGAAATGAAAGCCTGGCTATTGGAAATAAACATCCCACTTTGTGACGTGTTGAAAGCTCGACTGTACGATTTAATCAAATTAAATAAATCAAAGCACGAATATTTTGTGAGTCATCAGATTTTAGCAGGCAAAGAACGTCCTGTGCTGAGACTTCCGCCGTAACATCTCGATATAAACCCCAATAAAATTATTAGCGAAGATGTAAAACAATGGGTTGCAAGGAAAGACACATCATTTAAAATTAGGGACGTCGAGCATCTGCGTCGTAATCGTTAACTCTTGCGTTTCATAACAGGATACATAATCAAGTCCAAAATAACTGAATGTCATATTCTCGTAATTGCAGACACGTGCACAGCACAAGATTAAACTACATAAGCTAATTCACTAAGTGGCCCTACTGACATACGTAATGATATATTAAAATGTATTTAATTTAATTTATCGAACATATGTATACGTATTTTTGGGGCATTCTGTATATAAGTAAAGTGGGCTACTTTGTTCAGTCCAGCAAATTGCTTGGTCGGACCTGATGACATGTCGCCCTGGCAGGGCGGCAATGCGTCTCTGGGGGCATGTTCACGATGCCACTGACTCGCTGTCCACCACAATTCCTGCATGCACTGCTCTGGGCCTGAACCCAGAGGAAACACACGGTAGCTATGTATAATCTACAGGGTGTATAAGTTTTAAATGGCGAACTGTGGCGTAAAATTGAAACTGCGAGCAGGTCCAGCTCCGTGTAACACTCCGTCCCATCCCCCTCGAACCAAGGTCACCCTAGTTGCTAGGCCGCTGCTCACGCCAGTTGCCCGTAAGCTGTGCACGAGCAGAATGCGTCTTCATTCTCGAATATCAATTCCCATCGAAATTCTGCGTTGCGTGCGAAATGGAACGTTCCGTACGTGAGACACGCGGTTTTTCACGGCTGAGAAAATATGGACAGTGTTATTCTGGACTTAAACTCAGCGTAGTCTCGTAGGCGCTTACCGACGTTTCGGAGGGCAGCTGCACGGCGTCACAATCCATATCACATTCCACGACTATAACGCACTTAATTTTCAAGTGCTCATTCAATTACCTACTTTTCATCAAAACTACGAAGACAAAACTTACGCTAATGAACGCAATATTCAGAACTTCCAAACAGTCGCTGAACGCCCCTAAGTTTTCAATTCAAGGAACGTACTTGCAACATTTTCATGGTACCTAAGTAGGTATCACTGACAACTGTACAGCGTAATTAAAAACAGACTTTCGACTATTGCCTTGGATTTTCACTATTTAAAAACCTCGAAAAACATTACATTGGTATCTGAATTGGTTCCACGGCTGCAAAGACTTAATCCGTTTGCGTCCTTCGTGTACGTTTTCGAAATGACCACCTCCCGTAAACACAACAAACAAGGTTAATACTCCTTACTATAATGTTTATACAACTTTTTGGGACGCCCTGTACATATCAATTCATGGCCTTTAAGAAAGTTTCCTGTCCCTTGCAAAGTCGCCTCTCTCTCAAACACACACACAGCGAAACTCGGAAAAGTGCTCGTCACGCATTCGAGGGTTACGCAGACTTGAACCCTTGGGAAAACCGGCTATCCTGGATTATCTGGCTTTCTACTGTTCCTACAGGAGCGGATCGTGACAGGTCACCGCTGCTGCTTGTCATTCCTCATTCGACACTGCTCGCGTATCGTGAATGGCTTGACGCAACGCCGCCAAGAAGTTTCGAATCTATCGATAGCTCGCGTACGTCCCGAGTATCACGCCATTATGAGAGGCCTGAGTTCATAGAGAACGGAGTAGAAACGGCACTTGCGCGCGCAACTCAGCGGCCGCGGAAACAAGGACAGAGAAGGCGCGTATAACGAGAGTCGTCTCTGAATAAGGATAGTGTGAAACGGCCCTCTTCGCTATTATTAAACAGTGTCCCATTTAGCGTGAAACCAGTCGTGGCAGCTAGCAATGAGGTAACAGGGCAGAAAGCAGCTAGCAAGTGGATTCGGAGCTACGCGGGCTCTTCGGGGCGAGCATAACAACACTTGAAGAATCGTCGACTGTTCAAGCGGTTCTTTTAAGTAGAAACGCTCGGTCCCTGTCTCTGAACCATGGGGTCGGCTCACTTCGCACCGCCGCTCCTTCCTGATATCTTAACTAGCGCGGGGAGTACATTGACCACATTCAGCAGTGTTGGACTTTCCGGTTATTATGCGTTCATTGCACGAAATGCATAGCGAGGAAGTATTACGGCCGATCGTGTCTGTCCAGTCGATTAACTCGAGAGGAATTTGATGTGGAGGCTGACCTCAAAATCGCACTTTTTATATCCTACGAGCGGTGATAACAAAATGACGGATGAGGGAAGTCTGCGATCTGGTGGCCAAAGTGGGAACTATCGAACAAAGCTAATTTAGTGCATCTGAACGTGCGTTGCAAAGAACGCATGATGATATCGCGTGTTTTCCGGCATAAATTACACTTTCCGAGCTTGTGTCTGTCCGAAGTGTACCCCCAATTTAATTATATTTCAGATTTAATAAAACCACCACAAACATGCTTTCAGTTACGTCTTTCATTTCTGAAACAAGTTACAAGAACACTGAAAAGGGGTACACTGAAATGCCAAACGTGTTCTTGACGCAACACAGGCGGTGACGTCAGCAGGTACTTCCGTTGGTAACCATGAGTCAAAGTAACTGTGGACCCAGATCGCCACATTCGGAGTACTTCATCACACACAGCGTGAGAAACACCAAAACACCAATAAAAGCATCTGACGAGTTTTTATTATAATCACAACCGCATATTTTCATATGGGGAGGTTCTCTCTTCCTCACAATCAGTCTTGCTCCCTTTGTTTACGCAAAGCGACGCAGGGCGCCGCACGGTGGTCTCCAGGCTTCAGAGCAGCAACGACCTGAAGTCGTTTGGCGCTAGTAATGGAGATCGCCTCGGCCACCCGCGCCCACTTAACTCCGGAACACGTCTCACACGGCAACACCGACTCCGATGTCAAAAGCTCACGCAGAGTCCGTAAACAGAGTTTGTAACAGACAGAACTACGTAAGCAGGAATCAACTCGTCTTCCTACAAACCGAAATCTGTGTGGCTACATTTATGGCGGCGAACAGCCACCGGCTAGAAACCGAAAAATTTTAATTAGAAGGTAAAAATGTAACAGATAAACAGGGCTACGTACACGGGGATTTTGTTGTAAAATTTGTTCTGAAACTCGCGAATTACTTTTACTTTGTAAACTGCGGTCGTCTGAGAAGAAACTACGTACTCATATTCAGGACGCCACAATCAAGAATGCTGCAGTCGCCATTTCAAATCACGAAATTCTATTTTAAAAAGGCAAAGTCACAGAGAATGAAGCACGAACAGAAGGGAAAACAAATTATTCGCTTCCTAGATTCGGGTTCGGATATCGTATACACCTATTATTACTTACTAATACTTAACTAACTAACTAGATGGCTTAGGTAACACAAAAGGTTCATCACCGAATTAACCAAAGCCCTCCATCGGACCCTGTCCTGGGCCAACAAAATCCAGTCTCCTTCGACTCCTATCTCCCATAGATCCCGCCTGAGATTATCCTCCCATCTACGTCTAGGTCTCCCCAGAGGTCTCTTCCCCTCAGGCTTCCCAAACAGTGGACCCAACCAACTAGATGGCTTACGGAATCCGAAAGTTCATCACCGAATTAACCAAAGCTCTCCATCGGACCCTCTCCTGGGCCAACAAACTCCAGTCTCCTTCAACTCCTATCTCCCATAGATCCCGCCTGATATTATCCTCCCATCTACGTCTAGGTCTCCCCAGAGGTCTCTTCCCCTCAGGCTTCCCAAATAGTGGACCCAACCAACTAGATGGCTTACCGAACCCGAAGGTTCATCACCGAATTAACCAAAGCCCTCCACCGGACTCTGTCCTGGGCCAACAAAATCCAGTCTCCTTCAACTCCTGTCTCCCATAGATCCCGCCTGAGATTTTGTTACTATTACTCGGTGTAGCTAATTTAAGAACACTTTATCAGCTGCACAGTCGACATACCGTCAAATTATCAAGAACGAGGAACGAGTAAGTCGTGGCATATTTTAAGTTGCCATCAACGCATTTTGACGGAGCGAAAGAACTCCACCGACGGTGACTTGATCCCGGGACCGCCCAATCCCAAGGTTTGACAAGAAGACCACTTTTCGGTTTTGGGCGTCACTCCGCTCGTTATTTACCACGAACAGGTTTCAGGCACCCGAATCAGTCCCGACGTAGTTCCAAGGCTGAGCTAAGAACCTAATTCATCACAAGGTATCGAGAAAAACACGTTTCGTAACAGAAGGAGTAAACAGAGCGTCATATTTGGAATCTAAGTCGTGGTTTTCAACGGGTGGAGCTTAGATATACGAAAACGGCTTTATTTTAAATGCATAAAGAGACAGAGGAATGTAAATATTAAAGCTTTTGTAAAAAAACAAAAATTACAAACTTTTATACGATTCAAAACATTCAGATCGAACATAAGATATGTTACAGTATTCCTAATGCTGGTTGTGGCGGTGAAATGTCCTCGGCTTGGCATTTTAAGACGTTGTATCAACTGCCTGGTGGCACAAGAACACGTTCAGGATGACAAATGATGATCTGAAAGGAACAGGGAGATGTTGTGGCCTATTACAAAAAGCGAAGCAGCAATGAAACAACTCAAATTTCGTATTTCTTTGCAATCGCGTCGTCCCTTCACGCCTTTGCTCCATACCGACTGAACCTTCGTCGCTGGTAAGCGGCGAAGGGGGACATTTACTTACCAGTAACAGACTCTTACGCTATAAACCAGAGATTAAGCGACTCTGCTAAAATTCAATGTGAATACGGCGTTGAATGACGGAAATACTGTCATGAATGGTGAACGGGTAGGGATTCTGAAGAAGACGGTCTTGACCGAACATGCCATTAGTCTGGGGAAAAAAAATTAAATAATCTCCCAGGCCTACAGCAGAAACGCAGTTCCTCAAGAATATACAGAATGGTTCTTAAATATACGCAACAAACACGAGGCTCGTGTTCTACTCCCAGAATGAGGCTGGAAGGTTCCTTATGATCGCAACCGCTTTGTTACCAAGACGCCAGTCTGCAATTAATGGGAATGATTTGCGATGAAATCAAAGTAGCCTTGCGAACTACCGCCTTGACCCCCAGGGGCCTCCTATTTACATTTTATACCTGAACAATCCCCGCAACTACGTAAGGGTCACAGCCCTTTCTCACCCCCGGATGTTCCGCTCCCATTGGACGCCGGCTCAGTCCTCCGCTCCACCAATCAGAACCTGCGATCAGGCTTCCAGTACTCGCCCCACTACACATTCACCTCGAAGATGGCAAGTGAAATTTTCGCCGAAACGTTGTTAAACACATAAATGCAAAGAGTCTCACGAGATACGCCTTTGTGGCCTGCTTTAGCATCAATTCCGTTTCGTCTTGTACGAGAAAGCTTCACCATCCTCCACTTGTTCAGTCCTTACAGTTCCAGAATGCACAAATGCGTCCGTGAACGTCGTGACCCGAGAGGCGGCGTCTGCACCTAAGCGATGAATCTGCCCACCGCGTCCTTGTAACTAGCTTTTGGTGAAACAGTGACATAAGTGCGGAGAAAACCGCACAGTGATCAAATCAGGAATAATAAGATGAGAGAGACATGTAGCACGCACGGGAAAGATGCAAAAATAAAAAAAATTAGTCGAAAAATCTTAAGGAAGAAATTACTTGGGAGAGACAGGCTAATGAAATGATAACATTAACATAGATCTGAGAGTGTGGAATGGATTCATCTGGCTTAAGGATACATGCCATTAGCGGAGTCCTGTGAATACGGGAAACTTATTAAGTGATTCAATGAGTACTGAGTGACTACTCAAAAACTACTCTATTTCAGGTACTTAGTGTAACAAATTTAGGACTGTTGTAATAATTCCGCTCCTGAATGACGGAAACTCACATCCTTTATTTATATTTTAAAGCAAAACTCAAACCTCCGCTGCTTGAAAGCAGACCCGATAAAACAGCCGGAATTATAAAGCTTGAGCCTACTTAAACATTGTTTGCAGGCACCACAAAGAAAGAATCGCATAACAAGGGCGAGAGACGGTGAGCTATTAATGCCGAGAGCCGTCTGGAACTTATTTCGGAAAACGGATGTTTATTTGCGCCAACAGACGTCGTCTCCTGCTACTTCCACTGGCGTCTCGAGTTAGGTTTATAAACAACGAGACAGATTTAATATTAAGCATTCTGCTCGTTACTACGTACACATGTATAGATAGTTCACCTTCCTTCAACCTTCGTCAGTACACGAACAGTTAATGGCAGAGACAGCCATTACAACTCTTTCCTATGTAGGAGTATTTAAAAGTTTAATCCATTAAACAATTCGTGCGCTGTTTGTTAAGTCAAGACTTCTGAAAACAAATGGGAGTAGTTACCATTAACTACCAATAGTTGTCGCTCTCAGAAAAACACTGAACCCCTCCGGTAATCGTGTATATTTACCACGTACAATAAAGTAACAAGGAGTTGCAATCGCAGACGTTTCTACTTTGACTTAATTGCTTCATAGTTGAATATGAAATACCAATCGACAGTCGAACGCCGATATAAAGTGCAGATATTCTTACAGATGAAGCCTTAACAACCACCACACATAAGAGCAAAAATACATCCGTCTTCATTATATATTATGAAATAAAAAGATACAGCCTCCCGATTTTGCAGATTGACCTAGCCACAAACTCACTGCACCACACAGTATGCTACAGCGATAAAATTATACTTGTAAGACTTGAGGTTCTCACAGCGGTGAATATGAAGATTTCTGTCTTCTGGGTTATTGCGCTGTGTAGTCTGGTCGATGTTAACCAACGTTTCAGAGGTCATACTGCCTCCGTCATCAGGGCGATCATCGCCCTGATGACGGAGGCAGTATGACCTCTGAAACGTTGGTTAACATCGACCAGACTACACAGCGCAATAACCCAGAAGACGGATATCTTCAAAATTATACTTTTCCCCGTCACATTTCACAGAGATTAGCGAATTGTAAAGAACAAAACAGACCAAAACACATAAAAGATTCCTTGCACGCCTTTCCGTATACCGACTGCCAGATTCGAGTTGCCGGCGGCAACAATTCTGCTCTCTCTCAAGTGTGTTGTTCGGGCTCCGGCAATCTAAATTGTCAACGGAGAAAGTTAAACATCCGAGCAGCTCAACGAAGTTACCACGAGGGCCGCTCGCCAGCAGAGAAGACCCTACTCGCCCAGAAGTAATTACGACGGTCATCTGGCGTCGAATGTTTGGTAGGAGAGCGGCGAACCAAATGAGATTGTTCCTGGAACACTTCATAGTTCCGTTATAATATTACCCTGTACTGGAAGACAAAATATCGACATATTTTGGGGGATTTCGGATACAAAGCGGGTATTCTTCCGCGGTGACCAACCAAAAACTAAAAACATTTTAAAATACCACTGTTTTATGGCAGTAAAATCTTCTGCCCAAGATATGAAGCGAACAATGACTGTAGAGATAATTACACTGCAGTCATTGCGTCGACTCCAGAGTCATGATGGACGATTCCAAAAATGACATTTGAAACTCTTGAGGACGTGAAATTAAAATAGGTCAGCAGGATGAACGTACTTTGGCAAAACTCGACTGTTCCTTCCTCACCTCAGCAGTTCGTACGTCGGATACGGCGCTGGGTGTGACCCGAGCGCTATTACGGACGTCGAGCGAAAAGATATATTTCCAACGCCCCCACCGCGGGCCTAATCGGGGACCGTCAACTCTGTAACAAGGCTGTAATGCCCTTTTTCCGTTCTACTTATAAAAAGTAGTCCGCGCGCCTACACTTAGCTCGTATGATCTTATTCTTCAAATTTTCTTTTATAGTCCTTCAGCTTGTTCATGCTAACCTTTATTTATTACTAGGCGCAGTCACTAAATATTCGCGATGATATTTAAATGACACAAGACATCGCCCAGTGTAAGCTGAGCTACAGTGTGTTCCCACTCGGACGGGACAAAACTCAGAGATGCTGCGACTCCACGAAAATAACAGTCCCTGAAGCATTAAAATGGCGCTGTCGGATCGAGGTGTCAATTGCGGAGAGCAATTTGGGCCACCAGGTCTCCGATCCTCATTGCCCTGGTCCATGTTTACGTGACACGTTCACTCTCTTGTTATTTAACTTAAACTGCTGAAATTTCTTCTCATAATTTAATCGTTTCGAAGCAAGCAGACAGCTGAGCGTTGGCATGTGGTACTTAATTCTAGGCTTTACTAACCATCAATGTAATAATCTTTTAAACACGACAATAAATATGTAATGCAAGTCATAATTTATAAACCAACCAACAAACTAGAAACTCCACACGGAACAGAGTCCTTCTTGAGAAGTTGAATTATCTACGCTCGGGTACTTAAGAAATTCTCCTCTCATGGAACCAGAAGGTTAATTATCGTGGTCACAAGAATCCACAGGTTCCTATCACGTGCCAGACAAATCCAGTTCATAACCAAAATCCTATCTCCTCCATTTTAATATTTTCCTCCGACGTACGACTGGGTCTTCCGAGTTGTCTTTTCCCCTTGGGCTTATGTACGAACGCGTCACACAACCCGCCTACCTCATCCCATTTATCTTACCATCCTGGTGACACCTGGTGAAGAGTACAGACATTAAACAGTATCCTCCAGCCTCCTGTCACTTCAACTTTCTTAGATGCAAATATTCTCCCCAGTACCCTCTTCTCCTACACCCCCGGTCTGCGTTCTTCCTCTAAGAAAAGACCAGGATTTACACCCATACAAAAGGCCGAAGGCAAATTATTTTCCAAATGGAATTTGCATGATTGCGTGTGTATGTGAACACGCATGTGATCACAAACGCAATTAGTACACATTTAGCAATTTTATGATGTCTTAAAATCGCACGCACGCAGACCAGCAATTCACAAAAGAAAAAATTCATACGTAGTTACATCACAAAGCAAATTTAATTTTACTCACGTCACGTGACGTCTGTCAGGAAAGCGACCTTCTGTATCGACCCTTCGACTCCCGTCTCAAAGGACCGTTTCAAATATTTACTTTCCTTTGTAAAGTCTCTCCTTTGATTCATAAAGTTTTCAGAACACCGCCGTTACATAAACCGACATTGGGAATTATTTCTATAAGAGTTGCATATAATCCACTGAAACAATTTCCAGCTCACGGTCGAAGTACTTTGTCCCCCATTACACAAATTTAAAACGTGTTTGCTAGTGTTATAAAAAGCTCCTCGTTTGGAAACCCAATTAATAAAGACGAGGGAAATAAAAAATAAAAGAGTTCTGTAAAACACGCGTAGGAACTTACTTGCCTGGGAAAAGATGCAAAACGCTCCACACCCCGAATTGTATTTGTGGTCAGTCAGGAGCTCAGACTGTACAGCGCCCAAGTTCCGGAACTGTCCCGACGGAATTTGTCTGAGGAAACTGGAAACGACTACGGCAGACCTCAGGCAGGATAGCATGTCTCCGGGCGGAGATCCGAACCAGGGGCCTCCCGACTCAGAAGTAGGAGTGCCAACCTCTCGACCGTGACGAACGGTCCTACATTATGAAGATTTACGCTCTTTGGGAATTCAAGTGAACGGCCCTCGGATTTGAAAGCAGGTAAGCGATCAGCGTCTACGAAGAACAGAAACCCTCCCCTCCGCATTACTCATAGGATATGGGAAAGTGTGAGTTGTCAGTCACCGAATACGATTGCCATTATCGTGGTTCGATTCTCGGCAGGAACACGACCGTTTTCCGCCACGACATTCCGGTCGTGTTTTGGGACAACGCAGCACAAGAACTCGACAATTCTAGGGCGTTCGCCGGTATCTCACCAAACTGGCACATTCCAGTTACTCTCCCCGACACCAAATGCAGTGGAAATCATTTCAGCTGTTACAGGCGGAAAGACAGATCGTATTATCGTAGCGAGTGCCCAGAATTGCAGGTCCGAGGCCAGTCTTCGTGACGAACAGAAGTTGGCGTGGCCGCTATCAGCAAAAACCCAGGCAGCCAGTCAGCACAGCGCAGATAAATCGGACGCCCGTGTACAGCGGCAAAGGCATCCTGGGCATTTCCTGATAACTACAGCCCGGAAGTATGACGTATTACAACCTTTCATCAGGTTCCCTAACATAAATAACAAAAAATCAACCAATCAAACAAAACACTTCTTTCCAGTTAGTACAGAAAAGATCCCAGCTACCGCATGGATCACAGGAGTTCGAATCCCGGGAAAGGCAAAACCACCACGCGTAGACAATCTATGACGCACACCGAGGGCCCCCCCCCACCTCAGCGTCTCCTCTTTTGACGATGTTAAAGAGACGTCCAACAGGTGTCAAGGTTAAGAATGTGCAGACCCTACCTCCTCCAGAGTTCGAATGAGGTACTCCCTAAGCCTTCATGTCACGAATGGGCTGTGGACAGGATTGACGACCTGGGTTACATTCGAGTCAGAGTCACCACCAGGTTCAGATCCCAGATACAAGACTCCGAACCGACGGGAACACGAGGGCAGCCGAGGACAGTGGTAACTGGAAAACCATACATGGACCTTCTGTACGAAATCCGTTATAACGTTCTAAAATAGACCACGACCTCTTTCTTTACTCGCCTTTTCAATTCACCGCAGCCCGCACCATCTCAATGAGGATTTCCCCCTCATTAGTTGTTTATTTAACGACGCTGTCAGTAGCTCAGACTGTACAGCGTAAACAATAAACTACGAGGGAAATCGAAAACTCCGATCCCAGAATATGCCCGGAGTGACCGATTAAAACCACGATCTTCCTCAGCCGAAAGAGCTAGGCTTCGGGAGGAGATTTGAACCAGGAAATCCCCAGAATTCCAAGCAGGACTTTGAACCACTGCCTCGATGCAATAAAACCTTCGAAGTTTAAACTGCACGGTTAAACAACGTACCAATAAAACCCGGTACTTAATTGTATTCATAGTCAGCGATCATTGTGGGAGCAGAAGGGAACCTGTTGGCCGGACAAGACATCGTTTGCACAGCCTGCTGTAATCAACAGCGAACGACTGAAAATCGAAATGTTTGCAATAAACACAGCAGCACACCGTTCCCAGGACGCCTCAGACACAAAAGGTTAGAAAGGCAGATTCAACATGGAGCAGCGTTCTCAGACATCTGCGCCTGTTTATTTGAGATACAGTGTATTCTCACACGAATAACTGCGATCGTGGGTTCAAATACCGTCACGGTTCAGGTTTGTGTAGGCGCGTCTTTCCGTGTAGGTAGAAGCCTCGCGAATGACCGACTCCTATCTCATTCCCACCAAATGTCATGTCTGACACGCGTGCTATATTTCCCGCTCATTTCATTTTCCTCGAAGTTGTCATCCTGATATTACATGGTGAAAAGTGGTATTTACAGTGCAATTTCCCCACAGACAAGTCACCCCCTCCCTCAATCTTCCCCGCTGCACCCTCTCCCACCTAGTTCCACGCCCCCTGGTGCAGACACGAGGATGTCGAATTATAAAGTTATAAATATTACGGCTGGATCATGACCTACCAACTACCCTACTTCTTGTATATAACATTTACAGGCACATTTTTGAATTTAAAAGTGAAATACTCGATTCATATTACTCGCAGAAGGCCTATGAGTATTTCTTACTGGTGAATAACGCAGCATCCGTAACTTCGTAACTTTGAGATAACTCGGTCGCCCACTGCTCTGATGATCTTTGCGAAGTAAATTTCATGGCTTCAGTATCATAACACACAGCAGGAAAGATTTATTGTGGCTAAAACTAACCTACACAATAATCAAGAAAATTGTACTTTTAAAAACATTAGAATCTCAACGTATTCCTACACTCGACACCACACAGTATCAAACACACTGGTCGACTGTTCAGTCGATTATCGACGCTTTATCACTAAAGAGGTTATAACGACAAACGGAATACGACGTTAAATAACGAGGTCGTGGCCTGTTTTAAGGGACTGAGGATGAATGATGGTAATATCAGAGAGAATAAAGCCGAGCGCCGAGATTCGAGCCCGGAATCCCAACGTGTTCATCACTCGACTGCGACATTCAGTTAGAAAATCATTTTCCGGGCACATTACTTCAAAAGCTTTATTTCAGCGTTCGTCTAGCCTAACCGCAACAGGCCAAACTGTGTCCTCCGAGGATCGAACTGACGTCTCCCGTTTCGAAATTCGGATGTTCCGAATGTCGGTGTCCAGCGGACGGCCTTTTCAGGGAAACAGAGCGATAGTTCAATAAGATCATCGCTTACTCCTGCATGCACCACTACGATTCGTACGTCATTAAACATCGCGCGGTCTCCGCTGACGGCTATTTAATAACACTGTATCAACTGCAGAAGCCACTTAGCACTGAATGAGTTCTAGACATGAAAGAAGTAACCTGGGAGCCAGTGCGTAGAAGCTTACCAGCATTTCGGAGGTACTTGCTGTCTCCATCATCAGGGCGATGGTAAACTTCTACCAGACTACACGGCGCTACAACCCAGAAGACCATCGTGAGAACATCAAATCCTACGTACTCCCTCGAGTTTCGCCTTTAACGAGTGGTTAAGACGACGAGAAGCCGCGCCATGTTAGCTGGCCGAGCGCGGATCTTGAGTACAAGCCAGTTAGTTGTCTTAAGACTGAACGAACATGTTCAGTATCTCAGCTGTTGGTAGATCATCGCTGAATAACCCATATAGCGTGTAGTAAAAGTAGCGTTATCGATTATACTAGTGCCGCTAAAATGTACAGTTCCAGGTTTTGTATTTGAAAGAGAAAAACTCCGTTCTGCCTGTGTATTAGTATTCATTTGTGGAATCCCCATTGCACGGTTCAGTAAATGCGGACGCAGAGCGAAACCTGCTAATCGCGAAACCAAATACGCGGTCGTGTTCTGTCCTGATACGAGTCCGATATTACCCGAATTTCACTACTGCAGTGTGATGATACGGCGGGTAACCGAACTACAGGGGCAAACCGATCGCACGGGACGTGACATCACGGAACATCCCGACGCACGACGCTCGAAGACAGTCAGAACTGGCGAACGTCGAAAAGAACGCAGAAACCAATTAGCGCTCTCCACCTCCGTCGGCGATTTTATCAAAAGATGAGGGCGGGAAGGAAACACGAAAGACGCGTAAACAGTAAAATAAAGCAAGGACGTGCGACAAATAAAATACACAAACAGGAAAGAGAGGAAGGAAATTATGATCGAGAAAGGACGAAAATAGTTGAAGAAGAAGAAGAAGAATAAATAAAGAAGTGGAAAACGCATCTCGAGCCTCATACGCGTTGCTGACAGCACTGGGGGTAATATTTATAGCGATTCTCGGCGTCTCCAGACGAATTCAGAAACAGGTAACAGCATCTCCGTTCAAGTCTGGAAGAGGCAGACGGAAGGACTTCCAGGCAACAATCATTAAAAAAGCAAGACGAAAGTCTGGACCAATGCATGATGTAGTACGGCATTTTACACGTCTCGATTTCCGAGTTTTTCGTAATTTTATTACATATTTGAAGTCTTAAATGGCTGGTTAACCAAATTTCGAGCATGAGAAACGCTCGTTATCCGAATAGTATTTAATATTTTAATTCCTAGATCGAATCTTACCGACACGCTATAACATACGTAAACATATTTCGCTAAAATGTTGTGTGCACTGTCATGAACAGCACCACAGTCACGTGCGTACACTAATGTCAAATCCGAAACAATTAAGAATCAAATTGTTTCGAAGGAAAACACGATCTTCTATAATGTACAGAACGGAACAAAATCCATGCAACTTCAGTAAAATCTCTGCCGTATAAAATTTAGGTTTTTGAGTATGAAACCGAATATCAAGTGTTTATGGTTTATCTTGAAAAACATTTTCGACCTACACGAGACTAATATTGTCTTATGAATTATCTTAAGAAAGAACAAGCTAAGTACAGATCTACTTTAAGATGTATTTGCTCTTGATGATGGGTGTCAGATGGAACTTATCATGACGCTAACTGACTGATGGAAGATGATATTAAAATGTATCTTAAAGAAGGAGGTGTGGGCGTGTGGACCTTATTCGTCTGCAGGCTCTTTTGGACAGGGTATTTAAAGTCAGAGGTTATTCTGAGCAGCTCAGTGAATAAACGTTTTTCAAAGAACACTTTCCTGCATTAAGATACGGCATCATAAAAAGCATTACTAACCAATCGCTGTGAAGAAGCCTCTACAAGCAAAGTTTTGTATTCGGGAGAAACTGAATTACATTTTCACGTTAAACCACAAAACCGCGAAAACAGAAGTTTCTCTAATTACTTTCATCTCCTCCGGTGCTGTTGTCAGTTGGTACAGTACACGATAACGAAAAATCAACAAAAATGCTCAGAGTTTATATCGCAGAATCATGTTGTGTTTTCGTACTGGTCATTATTCAATTTTACACAATTTTTTAGTGTTTGTATTTTATTTTAAAAATGCATTTGTTTATTTTTGCAATTACACTGTTATGTCATTTCACTGACACAATGATCTGGCGTCAGAGTCAGTTACGGTTGAATCGAATAATAAACTTGTTTAAGTTTAAACGTAAATTACATTCATGAAATCCAGTGCAAGTAATCTGACGCCCTGATTACGTAACAGGTACAGTCCAAACAGCTGAACTGAACACACAGACGTTGTGGTCTCTTAATTTGGAGAACCGCGTTCGGACACCGAAGTGTTTCCTACCAAATCATTTCAAACTTCTCAACCTATATATGTCACAGAGGGTTCAGCAACCTGCGGTCCTCCAGTAAGTGACCCGGTCACTACACCGACTGCTCTGTCCGCCATTCACGAATTCGTTTGTGCTCATAAAATACGTAGTTAAATTGTAAAATGATCGTCCCTATGTAATGTTCATCAGCTATGTTCCGAAGATGGATGCATTCTGGGTTGTAAAGCCGTGTAATATCGCAGAAGTTTATTCATCACCCTGACGATGGTGGCAGAAAGGACTTCTGAAACGTCGGTAAACTACACGGCGCTACAACTCAGAAGACAGCCATCTTTACACTTCAAACCCTACTACGCTATGCTCATTTTATCGCGTTAGAAATACAATTTGCTTTTCGAAATGCTACTTTTACATTACGAGGAAATGTCGTTCATAAATCCACGCGATTTACATTTTAAGATTCTGTCCAAACTGCATATTCGCTCTACTAATCTACACAAAATATTTTTACGTTTATTATTTGTCTCCCTAAACGGTAGCTGTTACGTCAGCATTACTTTTTTCGGATGGTCAACTGTAAAATAGTCAAATGGGAATGCACAAGGCGGATGGAACTCATAGTTCTTGCTGAACTTGGCGCGCGGCCACGTCAGAATAAAGTCCACGCGTGCAGTACTAACCACATTAATAATAATAATAACAAGCTTCAAGAGCTGCTGCCCAATTATCCGGTAACCATTTTCACATGCATTCTTACCCATTACTTATTTAATCTGCAACTAATTTCCTTGCGCGCGGCTACTTCTAAGTCAGGTGTTAAAAAAACCATTTCCTATTTCAATGGCATCCCGAGATTCCACATCGATAGTCATTACATTGTAACATTAACAGCTGAACATGTAAATGATTATGACTAGAGTCAGGTTTGATTTCTGACTAATTCGTGAGTAAGTTCTTGACAATCGCGCAAATCATGTCCCCAGGTACTAGCAACCCCATTTTAATACGCGGTGAACTAAAGGAGAAATGACTCCCTTTCCAACGTTCGCGAGTGCTGCCTCTTTCGTGTTCTGCAGAAACATAATTGGGATACAAGCATAACAACCATTTCAGTGAAACGTTTACACCAGACCACAAACACATTCTTCCTATCCTATAAATTCCCTGCCCGCAAACCAACGAGCTGTATTATCGAAAAATTAGACGGAGGCTACTGACATTTCCATGTCATCAACACCGCTTTCGTCTCGCCTATTAGAACTTGTGCCCGTATTAGTAGCAAACAGATTTGCTGTGTGAATCCATAACCTCACCCAACCACTAATTAACAAGCTGTCAATCTGTATCTTCAACACACACGTGATTAACAGCGTATAAGAAAGAACTTAAGACGGGAACGCGGGCATCAAAAAATCCATTTTGTTAACACTAATTTATTTATTAGTTACCAACATCAAAAGTAAAGCCATCTGTTTCGTGCAGAAATTAACCATCTGACATAAAAAACAGTAATTAGAGAGAGTTAAAAATAATGTACGGAGCAATAAATATCTTAATAGCTGTAACGGACATGAAGAGGCAAGTTCCCGGCACCAAACAAGACTTTTACGTCATATTTCCCACGGGTCAGGCACTGGGCGTCAGTTACGACTCGTCCCTGATGCACAGACAACCACCAACACGGCAAGAAGTCTCTGCCCGCCTTAACTTTATTACACAGAGAAGCTAATTTAACAGACCTGTTTCCACATTCCTCGCCCCTGTGACGGTTGATAACTCTTGGGCACGAAGGCTGGTTCTCCTAACACGTGTGGTTAACACAGCCTCTAACTAATGTGGTAACGTAGTCTAACAGCGAAGTCGTTTCGCGCGCAGAGCCGAGCTCAACACCGGCCACATCGAACGCCGCGCACACACTGAGGCGACACCTGCATTCAAACTGGGCGAGCGAGCGAGCAGCTACAAGTCGGTGGCGCATCGCCGGCTGGGGCTGACGGGGCGAGGGGCGTTCGATGTCTCTGTCTCTCTCTCTCGCTGCGTGTCTCTTTCCCCTCCATTCCCCCCTCATCACTTCGCCGTCAGCCGCCCCCCTGACATTGGTAGTATCGTGACTTGCTCCGCTGCAGTTTTGATATGGGGACGGGGGAAGACTCTGTACCCGTCGCCACGGACGGAGCAAATGCCACCACAACAATTTTTCTTTCCTGTCCGGGCCTATTGCCCACTTCAACTGCTGACATCTAAGTCTCCTCGTCAAGCCGCTTATGACCAAAGAATTATTTCAGCGAGATGTAAAGTTGCGTCATATTGTGCTAAATATATATTTGTTTAAATCTTATCAGTCTAATCACAATAAAATTCCTATTAAAAATATTAAAATATTACCATAATTAACATTTAAATATTTAAAATATATTAAATGATATTCTCTATCGAAATGTTCGATTTACATTAGAACATCACTTTTTCATTTTTATTAAAAATTTTATTGTGATTAGACTGACAAGATTTAAACAAAAAGTATTTCAGTGGTTTGAATCTTGTCCGGGGCATGAACACGTGTTGTGCCACGAGAAAATCGTTCTACTCGTCGCCATAAGCCCCGGGGGTTGAGTCCCAATAGAAATTCGGAGGGGTTTCTGAGGACTGACCAATCTCCTTACGCCATGATGAAAACGGCTGTCTTCTGGGATGTATTGCCGTGCAGTCAGAGGACCCTACTGTCTTCATCGTCAGTGCATGCCACCAGGGTAAGGTACTCGCTGCAGCTTAGTGGGCCCTGTCCCGTTGTACTACGCACTGAGCACATCGGCGAAGGTCACACCGACTGACCTTTAGCTTATTTAGTAATGACAAATTTGTTGATTTTAAAGACGTCGGAAGAGATCAATGCTGGAGGCTCTCGACGAGTGGGTAATGACCTGTTTTATAAGTTCCAGTGCTAATTTTTACCTATTTTACGATACTGTAACACCGAGAAAGGTCAATTTGAGTTTTACACGAGCGACGACTAATTTTTATCGTACTGAACGGTAAGCCATCTTGCTCGCAGAGGTCTCACGACGCCAAATGGAATAAATGGCGAATAGTGAAGGATCCAAATTGCTTCGCAAACACAAACAGTTCACAGCAATTAATTGTTCATTATTCAATGCTTGTGCAGGTCTGCATCAACTTAGAACGATGCGAGAAGTTCACCGTCAACGGAGCGTAGCCACGGCCAATTTGATTGGCACTGTGGTGGAACTGAGTAAAACTGCCAACTAGGTGTGATTTGTCCCGTTGAAGGGATCCATGAGTCGTGTTCAGTTTAAACTGAAGGCTGACGCTGCCAAGAGTTATAGACGCCGGCAATGGACAGACGCCGCTAAGTATCGAACTGAGTGCGAGTTCATTGCGCTACAGGCCTACAGACTGCATCGTGGCCGAACCTTCAAACTCGTCCTGAAGTTAGGAGGATACGTTTTTCTCTTGGCGTTGATAAGAATTGCAAAAAATAGCTCTTCCACAAACCCCTTCCAGCGGTGACTATTTCTGTGCCTCTCCGCGCTCAAAACCACACCACCTGGGCGGCAGTTAACTTGACACTACAGGGTGTTTAAAAACACGTCGTTTTACAAGTCCGCCGTATGTTCATACAGCATACGCGGACATTTGATAGGCGTGCCAGTCAAGCTATTAACAACAGTGCTCAAATTTGGGACAACTTAAATATTCGATATGAAATGGCATCCTTGGACATATTTTGAAGTTCACTGCAGATACAAATAAGTTGGCAGAACTGCTTAACTGCACACACATCACAATGAATGCTTGCAATGTGTACACTTCACTACACTAATAAATAGCAGAGGTATTGCACAGAACGGAGGTTATAAACACTTCGTCTTCGTTTAGTTAAGTATAGAATCATAGATCATGATAATTTTTTCAAATACAAGGCGTGATGACACTGCTTAAGTCGGGTTACGATTATTTTAAGTCTCTGTTACTGTCTTTGCAACGGATTGTTTACGAAAAATGTTATGAAGTTTCGTTCCTCGCTCTTGTAGCTCTTTGTAGACTCTTTGCGTAGACACGTACATTAGTTTTAAACATAAAACAAGCGGGCAGAAGGAGAAATACATTAGAACGACCTCGCCATGAAGCTCTCGTTTCACCGTGTACTTACAGAGGGCGTGTGAGAGTGTAATCGTCTTCCATCGTCTACAGAGCAGTCAAAAGACGCAGATCCTTACAGCAGCAGAAGCGACGACGTACGTGGAAAACGTCTGTACGTAAGTTTTAAAATGTTTCTCGTTTCCTTCCAATCTGAGACACAATTAATTGGCTGTAGCCGGACATTAGTTTCATTTAAACCATTTTCGAATTAGGATCTTCATACAAGTCTAAGAGATCTTATCATTCGCGTAGGATTCTGGCAACGCGTTTAACGACGCAGTGTAGGCGTACAGCCAGTAGCTGTGGCTGCGATATGCGAAGTTCTTCTTGCTGTTACGACTCCGTTTTGGTCCTCATCAGGGCGCCCTGTCGCTTGTCCTAACAATAACCGAACAAACGTCAACACCACGCGACGGCAAGAATCAATCCGGTGGGTTTTAGCGTCACAACAAAGACGCAGCTTCATTTCGTCTGCAACTAATACTTTCAGTCTATTTAACGACGCTACTTCAACTACAGACCTCATCTTAAAACCTTGCATACCGTGCAGTGTATTGATATATAAAAATCATGCACACGATCAAAACTGTTTACAAATTAAATAGCACTTTGTGCCATTTTTAACGCGTTTCGACCTCAAGATGTCATCATCAGTGACAAAAACATTCATTCATTGGTATTATTTAATGTGTACACAGTTTTGACTGTATGCATGAATTTTATGTAGACCTTATGTAATATTCACTGGATCTTACTTTGTCTTCAGGTGAAACGTAACGGGGGGGGGGGAGAACATCTACCCTGCTGGATACGGCGGTAGGATCTTATCTGCGAGAGATAATGCACTATTACAAGTGCAGGGGCACTTCGATCCGGAACAGGGGTTTGGCAAGAGCAAGACTGGACAAAGGAGCTCAAATCAAATAATAAGACCAAAATAAAGTAAAAATCAGGAATTTAAAATGCATAAACCAATTCTAATTCGCATAAAAACTACAATAGGACCTCGTTCCCACGGTGGTCTAGCGGTCAGAACGCTGGCCTTGTAATCCTGGGGTCTCGGGTTCGATTCCCGGCGGTGCCCGAATTTATAACTTGTGTTGGGCAAGGCCGTGGTCTAGGCAACACGTAGTTTTCCTCCGTGGCATCCCAACAATTACTTCATTCACACACAGAAGAAGGCAATGGCAAACCACTTCTGGATCATCTGCCAAGAACGTATATGAACAGGTCCCAGTCCGAGAAGAGAAAAGGATGGAAGGATCCTGTTCATATGGACCTGTCGTCAGACAGAACACTAAATAAAAAATAAAGACCAGGTCGTATAATACTCGCCATGAAGTGATATGGACGGTCGAGATTACTCTTAACTCAGTCTGACATTAATGTCTCTGGAAGTCAACGATGATAAAATTGAGCCCAAGAAGATCACGGACCTACACACCGTTTTGAGATCCCGTGTTCTTGACTCCTTCTGACCTCCTCCCTAACAACCGGCTACAATTCGGTTGCGAACTTCCGGCGCGTCACGTGGGCAGATTGCTTACACTTCCTCTGAACGGACTTCACTTCATCCCGGTCCATACGGTGAGTTCGTTTTGATATCTCCAGTAATTCTTGTTTTAGAATTTGTTTGTGTTCGTAACTCCAAGTTCTGACGGTCTGCCCGTTCCTTCTGTATATCTTTGCCCACACTCACAGAGAGAACTGTAAATACACTTTGTTACTTGCAGAGTCCTGATGCTTTGTTTGGTTCCTGTGAGTCCATCACGTTGAGTGTGTTTTGTCTTAAAAGTACTCCTGGTGTTATATTTTCCCCTATTCCTTAAAAACAGACAATGGATAAAGTCCAGAAGAAATAAAGAAAGTGACATAATACAAGACGATCGCCAAAGTCGTTCAGAGAAAAATAATAACGAAACAAATGAATAAACAAAATGCCTTTAGTTAACAGCATTCAGTTTTGGCTCAGCGTAATTCTTTAGCAGGTCGTCGGTCTCTCTTTGTTTGTCTCAGGCACTTCACAGAATCCATAAACCCAGCCCGCCCTCAAAAACTGAGTAAAACTATAAAATCCCTACAGCAATTGGAAACAGCATTCTTCCACATTACAAAAGTGCCTTCCCCGTGTGTGAATTATCTCTAAAATAAATTTTAAATCGTGGATAGGCCTACACGTGTTCATTTACGTGACTGTTCGCTTACAACTGGAGAATGGATAAACCGATTTGCTCCATACTTGGCGGAAGTTCGACTCCCTACACAGGCAGAGGATTTTTCCTCTAGCCTCTGCGTCCAGACCGGCTCTGGGGCCCACCCAGCCTCCTATCCAATGGGTACCGGGGTCCTTTTCCCGGGGTGTGACGCTGACCACTCAACCCTATATAGGGCCGAGGTTAAGAATGAGTAGGAGCTACACACAGCTCTCCCCCCAAGCGCCACATGACGTTCAGCGGGACAGCATTACTGTTTTCTTACAGCTCCATATTCGCAGTCCTCGTCACTAATCTTCAGTTCAAAATACTCTCCAGGTCGTCCTGTTCTGAAACAGCCTCGCAGACCGTCAGGGAACAATTATTAGGACGTTGCCAGTCCTTAGGCACACGGCGTACCTAGACAGTCCGATCACCTCGTGTGTATCCAGCTGCAAATCCAATTGCATTCCAACCGGGGGATGTGAGACGACTCTCTCTCTGTGCGTGCACACAGACCGACAGAGAATGCGGAGAGCGACTGGATTTTCCACAAAATTTCGCGGCACACTCGGAGCTCGGACCATCCGTCGTTCTCTTTAAGAAAGACGCCTGTTATATTGAACGCGCGTCCGCCAACGACAATCTGTTAAAATCGTTCCACCCTGAAACAGCCAAGTTCAATTTCTATTATCGATGACTTTGACAAGTTGGTACCTGCCGTCAATAAAATGAATTCGTTCCGCGCTACTGACGTTTATTTGTGCTGTGGTTTGCTTATATTGATCTCCGTTTTACGTACAACTTCCGACACTTGAGCGTTCCTTGGGCGAACTGTCTCGTCACAAAACCCAGAGGAGATCTGATCGGCCACGAGACGCGCACATTCTGGGTTCCTGAGCATTGGGATCACAGGTTCAAGTCCAGTTCCTTTTTCTCGTTGTTCACATTGTGCGCTGACAGCAGGAGTCTCCTTGCACTAGGACATGGAACTCAGCAGAAGAGCCAAGAATATGAAAAATAAATAAAATCGATTGCATAGATCAATGTTACTGCAAATTAATTGTACGATTTGAAGTTTCCACGGCGGTGGGTCTGAAGATGGCTGTCTTCTGGGTCCTTGCGCATTGTAGTCTGGTAGAAGTTTACCGACGTTTCGGTGATCGTTGCTGCCGTTTCCATCGTCAGGGTGACAATCGGCCTGATGATGGAAGAACAAGGACCTCTGAAACGTCGGTAAACTTCTACCAGACTACATGGCTCAAGATCCAGGAGACAGCCACCTTCTGCATATTAATTCCTCTGAATCAGTACTCCAACGAGGGGACAGCATCGTCTACCATGAACCGCTTCGTCCACGACAAATCCTAGGACTGTGAAAAGGAACATAGAAGAAAACACATTTGGTCAACCAAATTATAAACTGCGCTATGACGAAAGTCGTGAGGCAGGCACTGAGGTGGTGCGATCTGGTGGCCAAAGTGGGAACTATCGAAAATTGCGTATTTAATTCCTCTAAATGCACGCTGCAAAAGACGCGTGAGGATTTCCGGTTCGGAAAAAAAATTTCCCGAGCTTCTGTTTATTGTAATTCGACCATTAACCCTCCTAGAGAAGGTGTAGACCCCCCCCCCCCCCCGAAGTCAGAGGACTGTACTCGAGTGCACACATTTTCTTTCGAGATTTTTTTTAGGTGTTCTGAACCGTGTCAACGTTGCCGCGGCACGAACCTTGTAGTAGTCTTCAAAGGAAACGGAAACCGGACTTAAATATCAAACGATTCGACACGTCGTGAGTTAAGGAAACATGAGACACGCAAGCGTAGCCTACGCTAATCTGCTGCGTCGTGAATTGTTTAGAAGTATGAGAATATCGCGGGAGGGAACGCACGCACACGGCCGTGTGGGGTACAGGAACAGCGAACGGAACACTCGAAATCCACATTTCTGGAAAGTTAAAATTTGTTGTTGCCTTTATGTATAAATGTCCTCTACAATCACGTGATTGTACACATTCTGCTTGTTTCACCTTTTATATTTTTACTGTGTTCTTGTGTTCCTCTCTTGCGCTTATCTGTAATTGGCCTTCTGACCGTTGATACAGCGCACTAATAATAATAAAGAATTGAAGGAACAGAATCATCATCTGGAATCTCTGGGGGGCTGCGCCACATCGCAGAGTCTAGGGTCTTGTAATATCGCTTGCCGCCATGTGCATCGTAGCACGCGCTGCTTCGTAGTTTGGTCCAGGCGAGGCGTAAAATCTGTGACGAAGATGAAGTTAGGTAACCGCAAAATCTGGGAGCTGTTAGGAGAGAGCAACTAGCGAGCATTTAGGCCCAGCTTTCAGACGAAGACCGGTGTTTCGCTTGAATTTCTGGCTTGTAAAGTTTCGTGGAGAGCTGCACTCAAATCCCCCCAACAGCGGAGCAGGGGTTTTTCGAGTTCGACCGCACGAACAGAAAATTAACTCTTTATACCCACGTAAATGAAAACTTATAAGCAGTTTTATTCCAAGACGCGATAAAACATCCACACAGCGCTTGACCGTGTGTCAGCCATGTTTCTTCGTGTAAGTCTAAGACCCCCAGGTTTTAACACATCTTCTCGAACAAACCACAAGATTCTTCACTTTATCAGAACAAAATACGTTCGGCGGGGGGATAGGTCATTCTTGCACCATTTATTAATTTCATCTTCGCATCAACATCATCAAATTTTATAATTCGAAACTCTCCTTTCAGCAGTCCAAAAGATGCGATTGAGTAAAATTTTAAATGACTTTTCCTATTGTCAGCTGAGACCTGGACCTTCTGGCTTCCAGTGCACTGCTTGAATCTTCTGGCTCATACACCTGTCACCTCACTGGACTTCGTGCTTACGTAAATGTGACTTAATTTAATCGTGTCACTGTATTAACTAATTCAATGCTCGATTTCAACGTTACAAACTTTTATGAGCTGTAATAATTTGTATCCAAAATATTCATAAGTGTCTTCCAATACTTGTTCTTCGTTTTCATTTTTATCTGAGGCTGGTTTAAATATTCTATGTCGCTCATGACAATAAAAATAATTATGATAAAAACAGCTTTTCAATGGCGGCTGGAATTCCTCTCTCTTGTCATGTGCAATTTTGTATATTTTTGTGTTTCATAAAGGAATTAATTTTCAAATCGTTCGAGAGACAAAAATCTGCTAGACAAGTCTGCATAAATAAATTCACAGTGCGTGACCTTTCTTGAAGATGATCAGAAAGCCACGACATTTCCTTTGCAGAATCCGTAGAATTATCACAATTTTCGCAGCAGTCAGCCACTGGATCCTGGCCCTTTCAACCCTTTAACGTTCAGTGGTAATTATATGTACCACCACCTTAAGTCTATTGAATGATTCCATTTTGCTCACAGAATGTACGATTATTTCCCTAAACAGCATTAACCAGTTTATCTGCGTATTGGTGAAGTGTTGCGTTTTCTTTGCGGTACGGACTGAAATCGTAAATGTTACTAGGACGAGCTTCGGCTTCAAAGGAGTAATAGAAAATATAAAAAGCTGTGCTACTCTGCACTTCGGACGACTGAATGAATGTTAAGTCAGCGGTGTTACGATTTATCTAAGCTGACGAGTCGAGGTGGGGGCAGAGAAGAGAAAGGTTGTTTCGTTGTTTCGAGGGTTGTTTCTAGGACTCTGATATTTGCTCAGTTCAGTTCAAACTCAGCTCTGAAGTACCCCGTGTAATTATCACCGAATTTGCCTTTTAGGAATTTCTGTTTGAAATCCATTCAGAAAACTTGAATTATGTTAAGTAATTTATTTACTCTCCTGCCGACGACACGCGGCTTCAAAGGAAGTTAAATACAAGCGAAGCAAACGTGCAGCTGTAGCCACCGGGCACGTTCTTACAAACTACTGTCACGAGGTTATCAAACGAAGTGGTTTCCTTTGTAATTCAAACTTCACTGCGGTCTTTTCAGATGACTACTGCAAATAAACTAAGGTTGTACTATTCATTTCGAATGCTCGCAATATATTATTGCTACGGTGTATAATTCTTCCTGTTTTATCTTTTACTATCCTGATAGTGTATTTTCAAAAAGTCTTACAGATCGGGAATACCTCGTTCGACCGGATCCAGCACAGTACTGTCTCCCCTCTATTCTACCTAAAGGCGAATGAAGATCCATCCTCCGGAATAAAGTAATTTTTAAGACTTCTTGCCAACATGAAACACGTAAAATACCGAATTTACTCGATTTTAGGACACCATAGACTGAAAGGCGCAACCCTTGATTGGTGATAGTTTTTCAGGGAAAAGACGGTTTATCTATGCTTGGACACATCAAACGTAAGACGGAATTCAAAAATTTTAAAATTCGGAAAATTGAGCCTTAAAATCGAGGAAACAGGGAAGACATATTACACCATCGCCAAAGACATTGTAAGACAGAAAATATAAATTCGTGTTGAGCGCAATACTTACTCTTCTTGTCCGTAGGTTTTCGCGACTGAAGTTCAATGCAAGACTTCGGATTTCGGGCGATAGCTACGTCGAATGTTTGGTCTTAAACAGCATTGATTATACACAATACTCATCTCTCCCCCCTCTTTCATTATTTTTTTTAGAAAACGACATTCTTAAAATATCTTTTATCGTGTCCCTGTGTTTCGCAATAATAACTTTTGATCTGAGTGGTTGATTGAATGTCATATAACACCCACCCACGTTAACTCGCTCACTATTCCTGCGGTTTCGTAGTGTATGACATCAAATTTTAACTACAGCCTAGAAGACTGCAATAATTACTCTTATTAGACCGTCCAGACTAACGCTTGTAAGAAGAATCACTTTTCCATCTTTTCATACTGTCTCCCAAAGCCTAGTTCCTCCTATAAGGCGGTATATCGCCATCTCCTCACTGCGGAGTCCCGGGTTCACGTCCAGGGTGGTCCAAGTGTGAGCGTTGGGATATCTTCCGGTTTCCCACCCACCTCTTTAATATCATTCCACCACTCTCAAGACATTCACCGGTGTTATCATCACCTACGAGATGGCCGCGGTTCTACAAAGACGCATTCTCACCCCCATCGCGAGAATAAAAAAATTCCATCACCCACAAACGGTTCAACTAGTAGTCACCTATTTATCTTTCTGGATTCAAAAATTTCTTATACTGTCATCTCTGACTTTCAGGACACTCATTAAGCATGTTAATCTCAAAGGAATTATCGCCTCATACCAAAATTCCTTGCAAAACTGAGTATCCTTGATTCCACCACTGTAACACCGTGCGGAGGCCAGTCTATAAAGCTTCTATTCATGGGATGTTTTATATTCCCTGCCATGCAAGCATTTTTACCCGAATGTCCGCTCCGGCACACCGTGTTAAAAGTAATCGCCGAGTAACTCTTTATAACTTGCACCCGGAGACGCAGGTATCAGGCAGGAGCTCGCGTCAGATGTTTGTCGCGTATTTCGTTCAGTGTTTACGCTCATCTCTCCGCCCTCAGGCAGCCTCCTGTTGCAAGTTGCACATTCATTCGGGTTTCCAGAAAGACGACAGTAACTCTTTACACGAGGATTAATTCTCTTTGGCGTGTGTATTTCCACTCCCATTTGCATCACAAAACAAGTTCCTGCCTCTCTTGTCGCCGCAGACATGGGCTCACCTCTCATATTTCCAGCGGCACAGCGCGACGATTCTTAATTAATTTGTTTCAAGACAAGAACGACAGGCGACAGCACTTTGCGGGGTTTAAGTTTCGCAGAATTATACCTCTGGTGTCTTCAAGGCTCCTGAAGGCGTTCAGTCCCGTTGTCCCTACGTCTGAGTGTTTCTCAACCAACGGCTCGTGACATAAATCCGGGCGTCCTCAAGGACTGAGCCATGAGACCACACATTAGTACCGTTAACCCTTTGAAGCCGAAGCTCGTCTGAATATTATTTATGAATTCAGTCCGTACCGCGAAGAAAACACTACACCTCACCATTACGAAAATCAGCTGGTTAACCCTTCGAAGCCGAAGCTCGTCTTCATAATATTTACGAATCCAGACCGTACCGCGAAGAAAACACTACACCTCACCATTACGAAAATCAGCTGGTTAACCCTTTGAAGGCGAAGCTCGTCTGAATATTATTTATGAATTCAGTCCGTACCGCGAAGAAAACACTACACCTCACCATTACGAAAATCAGCTGGTTAACCCTTTGAAGCCGAAGCTCGTCTTCATAATATTTACGAATCCAGACCGTACCGCGAAGAAAACACTTCACTTAACCATTAGAAGTCGAATCAGGCGGTACCACATAAGATTTAACATCCCGGTCAAAGCCTTAATAACGCTGGATCGATAATTGTTTTATAAGCCAAAAACAAAGATTAATAATTAGAAATCCGTTGTCGAAAATCAGATAATAACGAGGTCGGAGATAAAAGTAACATCTTTATGTTACTTTGTGTCGAATATCTTGGTGGTATCGGTCTGTCCTTTGTGACAACACAGACCTAGCATTTGTCATTCTAAACGGGAAGTTCGTAATACTGACGTTTTATTTGTGTCGCTGTTGTCGCTGTACGGATGTCAGGCAGCATTTTCTCATTATAAGCCTAAATATTTCGTGTAGTATAAATTGTAATCCAGACCGCGAAAGCTGATCATTTTATGTACCGAATTAATGAAAGGGATTCGAATGAAATTAAACTGGGAATTAATTAACTATTACCGGTCGCTGAAAAGAGGAAAAATGTCCGCATCCAGCCCGCTATCTGTCGCTCGCATCGTCGGACGAAGTAAATATCAGAACGCAGCGGCAAATGTTTCATCGTCCGTAATGCGCCGAATACGTACATCCTCTCTTTCACGCAGATAAATATCGCTCTTGTCGTCGTTCTTTTCGTGAGGGTAAAAAAATGGCGTAAGAGTGGCGACACTGTCAGTCAGCTAGAACATTCCATTAACAATCGAACGAGTTTCGATAAATTTAACGTGGCAAATTTTATTTTGGGGACAGTCGCTCCGGCATGAATTCCAAATCGAACACCTTCACTTCGTCAAAGGCAAGTAATTACCATTCTAGACCTGCTGTTTGGTTAAGTGCACATCTTAAGTTCTGTTGTAAAATCGTCCACGTCACAAAATACAAACAAAATGACGTATGGCTCCATGCAGTGTCACAACAGGCAAATACGGCGTTCATTAGCAAAAAATAAAGATGATTAAGGTTTAAAGCGGTCTGCATACTCCAAAGGAAAATATTCGAAAAATATCAACATTAAATTAAGGAATGCCAGCATTTTAATGACCTTACCCCACAAGTGTACTTTGCCAGGAGACCAATAAAATCTGAACAAGTTCCTTCTGTCATTATTTACACACGCTGGATCAAGTCTGTGCAATCTGAAAGTAGGGAGCGGCTTCTAGACCCACCCTTCAATATTTCTTTTTTCGCTTTGAAAGATTCTACTGTTCTATGTGTCTGTGCGTCTAGCGAGACTGTACAAATGTAACTGCACAGTTACAGTTATATTCCTAGTTCTCACTGAAACAAACAAAACAAGTCCATTCAAAAATTCAAATTAAATACACGATGACGTTCACGATTAAAGTTACTCTATCATCCCAATGCTTAGCGCTCGCTAACATAACACTTTCACACGACTGTACATTGACCGTTATATGCAAACGTAAATTTCTTTCAAATAAAGAATATACATGCATTAGTATTATTTTCAACATAACCCTCCGGTCGAAGACAATGAAATATCTGAAGCTCCGCCACTTTACATAATTCTGAACAAGATCCTTTAATCCATACCTAAGATCTACATTAATGTTATCATCTATTTTCTCGCCATGCTTCAATTGCTTGCGTTCCAAAAACATTTTTACTACGCACTTTAAGTATGCTCTATTTTTGCATTCCGGTCGCATATCAGACCTCCACGAAGACAATTTCAGTGTCCATGAATTCCTGGTTACGCCATATCCAATCACAAAACCCAACACAAACACCGACAGCAATTTCAGTTATTGCCACACCCCCTATGTTGTTAATTCTGCAGTGGCTTATCCTACGCAACGGCAATTGAGTATGTTCAGGGCAAGTGTCCTCAGTCAAACCAAAAGAAGGTTTGGTCTGAGATCGGAATTCTTTCGAAGTCAGTCTGGATGAAGGTCACGTGGCTGTGAAAGTCGCTGTATGAACCGTAGAAACAAAATCAGCCTCAATATTCCCATGGAATCGAAAACCACGACATCTTGTTTGCAGCCGTCGTTAAATTATTCATCTACACAAATCTCTCCTCTAGTACAGCAGACCACAATAGTGTCTGAGGAAGCTCATGGGTGCAAGGGAGCGGGAACCAGCTCGTTCTCCGCCTGTGAGATCCTATTTTGGGCCTAAGACCACTTTTCATACAAGAATATTCTTTCAGTCTTGACTATAAACTAATATTATTTCATAATTTTAGCTGAGGGATACAATTTAAATGGAACATAATCTTTCACATAAAGCCCGCTTAAGAACGGGGTGTGTGGGAGCGGACTGAATTCGTCTGGTTCAAGATATGGACCAGTGGACGCGGTTTCATAAAGAACGCGGAATTTCTTTCCTAGCTTAGACACTATCAGCTTCCCGTTTAGTTACTACTGCTTGTTAATTGTTAATTAATCAGTAAGGACTCTCGGTGTGGTCAGAGCGTCTGCATTTCGCGAGACGCGAGTCCGCCCTGTGGCAGTATCAAGTATTCATCGCGTATACTCGAGTGTAGTTTATTGACGGTCCATAACTCATTGGATTAAAGGGATAACCCAGCCTGCCATGAAGCTCCATCTCGTCACTGTAATCGATACTACCGCGTCATATCACAGTCAGTTCTACCAACACCCCCCCACCCCCACGCCCCACCCCCCAACAGACATAAAACATTTGTTATCTTACTGGATCGGACTTTAAAACCAATTCACGGTGTTGTCTAACTCAAATTTATTTTCTTGTATTCTAAAATCCCCAGTAGTTTAATGTATAATTTTCTAAACTTATTAATTAATTAATAATATCGTAACCCAAAGATTACGTCCTGCGGTCTGTTTCAATTCAAAAGTACCTTTCAAACGAACAATTTAATGATCGCTTAGGCTTACTTAGATGATCGACTGACCCCATCACATGCAAAAATTTGTCAGGCTTTTGTTGACGTAGTGCTGAACAATGAATAAAACAGTGAGTAATAGTTCGTACACACAAAAAGTAGAATTAACAATTTGCATAAAGTACGCTCATGTTCAAGTAAACTTAGAGATGCTAAATGGACTCTCTTAAACACGAACACACACGCACGTTACACCCCTCACTGACTCCAACCCTCCCTCTGCGCCATACATTTGACATTTAAAACCCACGCGTTGAATGGAAGTGTTTCACGACGCACAAATACCAACACACACGCGACTGGGGTCACAGACTCCACATAGGGCCTTAATTATTCCTAGTAAAACAAGACGTCAATTTCGTTCGGTTCATTGTTTCTGTCCTCTGGCTCACTTTTGCTACGGACACATCTAGAAGGCTGTGGAGAACTGGAGCGGCGGACGGGTTGGCCCAAACGCATTTTCCTTCCCTCAATCCATCTTCGTGCTACCGTTTCATTACAAAGTTCCTGACGTACTGAGACCAGTGACAAGGCATTCCGTCATCCTGCAAAATTGTTTTGTCAACAAGATCAAAGGCCACGGAATGGGACATTTTCCCAACGACGTTGTCCATTTATAATAAGAAGAGTGAGGTCGTTCAATAAATCCAATTTGCGAGGACGAGAGACGCGGCTGGGTTCTGGAAAACAGCAAGCAATTCGTCTGTGCTGTGCTAATGCGATTTACAGATGTTTCAATAACGTGACTTACAAAGCAAATTATTAAATTCAGCTTAATTGCATAATTTATACGGATAAATTCTCAAAAAATGCAGACGGGGGGGTAATTTTACATTGGTACCATCAGGCCGACTTCGTTGCCTACTCTCTCTGCATGAAGTGCATCGCGAAAACGCATTATGTCCGTCCGTCCGTCCGTCCGTCCGTCCGTCCATAAGTCTCTCCTAAACTCGAGAACGACTGAACGGATTTGGATGAAATTTGGTGTGGAGGTTGCGCCATTCTACAAAGTCTCATTAAAAAACGTACTTTTAATAAGCAGTGGTTATAAAATGAAAGTCGAGGATAATCCGTGAGGTAGGCACTGAGGTGCTGCGATCTGGTAGCCAAAGTGTGAACTATAGAACAAAGCAGATTTAATACCTCTAAATGCTTGTTGCAAAAAACCCCAAAAGGATGTTGAGTGCATTCAGGGACGAAATGCACATCCCGAGCTCGTTTAATTAGGTAGACGCTAATTGCGTAAAACGTGCAACAAGAAATAAACTAATTTAAATTACTCTGTCTGGAAAGACACAGCCAGAGTCGGGAGAGCAAAGCGAGACGCTGTTGCTGCTGAATCCAGAACATCCACACTGCAACCTGCCTAGCAGCCTGCGTGCAAGTATCGCGTAGTACAATACAGGTCAGTACACAAAATTGAAGTGAAGGGAAGTGGACTGGATATTTATAGCTCTCTGACTCTTCAGAAGCAGGCCCGATGACCCGGTCCTTACTGTAACCCCGAAACTCAGTAAAGGCTTCGCAGCTGACCTAAACCACTCGACTATCTGAGAATTTCGAGAAGGAGTCTGCCAAACAATTTTCTGCAGAAAACGCACAAAATGAAGGTAAATCGAACATGAAAATTGGCATCGAAACGATTAAATTCTATATTCCCGATTAATATAAATCAAGAGTAGAGCCCAGGCACCTCCCCACAGCACTTCACGGCGATACAGTGGTTATGAATGATTCGCTGGCAGGTCACAGCCTACACCGAAGTGCAATGAGAGCCTGCACGGGCCCCAAGAATACGCAAATAAGCCTCCGACCTACTGAATGAGGGGCAATGACTTTGTTACTCTACCCCTGGTCCAGCGGAGTCGAGCACAAAATAATCATCAGCTTGACAGAATATTTGCGATCCGCTTTGTTCTAATCGACTTCCTGGGCAAAGACATGAATATGGCCGGCGGGCGAAGTGCTCTTCGCCGACTGTTTTCTGGCAGTCCATGGCCGCAGAGAACAATGGCGCTCACCACAATCTGAGGAGCAATACGACATATCTAGTACCATGGACTACACATCATGTCCACAGGACGTCGGATAATGGAGAGCGTCGGAGACAATGGCCGGCCACCCCCACCCCCGCAGTCATCGCGGGTTTGTGCCGTGCTATTCATGACAGGATTTTGCGGGGGCAGTGGTTATATAACAGCTGCACCCCCCCCCCACCCCTCGTCCCATACTGCGTGGTCTATTGATTGGTCGCATTATGTTTGCAGTTCTCAGTGAATTAATACTGAGTTAAACGTCTAAACTGATTAGACACTGCTTTATCCGAACTGCGACCTCTTCTTATTCAAAAATGTGACGCGAGTTGGACAGTAAACGTCGAGGCGACGTCCGCCATTCTGGTCGAATGAACGGCAGCACAATTTCAGTACACTGGAACACGGAAATATTTTCAGCTTTAAATTGTGTCAGCTGACTGAATCCTGATAAGACTGAGAAAAAATTGGTCGCCTTCAGAACAGCATCAGTCCCCTTTTCACTCAGCTATGGACACTCTGACGTCTACCAGCGTCTTCCTCTAGAATAATATCATAAAATATTTTGAAGAGACAAACCTCGAGTTTTATAATTATTATTTTATACAAACACTGAAGTATTTCAAGAAAGTCACGCATTTTAAGTCCTCTTTGACGACTACAGAATGGAGTACGTAACTGTAAATTCATCTTTGATAATTTAAATAATATTTAAATTTATGTTGAACCAGTTTGGCTCATTTTACGTAAAAATTGCTGCTTGATATTTACGTTTAGGCGTTCTATGTAAGACCTTTGGTTGATTAAAGTCATTACACTAACATAATTGTAAGTTCAGTTCTTTTCATTTCATTTTCAGTTCCATTTTGCTTACATGTCTGAACACATCCCGCGAACTTTAAACCTGAGAAAAATGCATTAAACACAGCATTTAACCTATTTACACAAGCGTGCGCGGAATTCGCCGGCTTAAAGCAAAATCCCTAGAAAAACAATGACAATTATGAAATGACCTTCGAAAGGCATTTCGTAGGTCCTGGAATATTCCTGCCATTGCAGAAGTTTGCTCTATTTAAAACGCTCAGTTTTAAAACAGGATATTCTAGCATAAGTCCGGTTATTCAAATTTGTTTACATAAAGAATTGGCCTTCGTTTCACCTCCTCAACATAGACTTTGAAGCAGCTCTCAATGTCGTCGTTCACAAACGAAGTTCCGTCCGCATTTTTCGTTATTGTTTTGTTAGTAATCGCCTGAAATTTCAGCACTGGATTGCGAAATACATCACCTCCTTAGTACGTAAAATACAGTGTTCTGTGAGGTATAAAGATGCCTCATTAAAACATGCTGCATTAGTTTTGTTACCAACTTATACGCTGTAAAATGACTTCACATTCACTTTCAACTTCGACATTGATCGATTCTTAAATTGAATTACTCCGATAAATGGCGAGCCTCGGCAAACACTTTTTCCAGCGGGCCGTCTGTTTGGCCTTCAGTAAATGTATTTACGCATTCTTTAATATTAAATTATTTTTAATACAAATGTTACTCAACGCTTTAAACGTTACTGAATTATCCAAATTAGTAAACAGGTCCTGTATGAAACATTCCATCTCTTGCCATCATCTCCCAGAAACACTCCCACTGAACAACGCGATTGGCCAGTCTAATACACGCCACGTTCTGAAACATGTTTACTACGATTTAATCTCAGTATTACGATGAAATTTATCTCAACGAGAATATAAATATTACAATAATTAACATTTAAAATATTTAAAATATTAAATGATTTTCTTTATCGAAATATTCGATTTACATTAGACCACCATTTTTCGAATATTTCGATAAAGAACATCATTTAATATTTTAAATATTTTAAATGTTAATTATTGTAATATTTTAATATTTAATAAGAATTATTGTGATTAGACAGACGAGAATATAAATCCTAAACTTAATTACAGGAATTTTGATGTGGACACAATTCGACAAAACTGCCTTAGCATCTTCGATGTTCATTATTTCAGTCAGTTCCAGCCCGTAGAATTTTAAAATTTCGTTCGGACGGACAAAACGTGTGACAGAAAGAACTTCATTTCTTCACGCAAAATTCTTCGCGCAATTGCAGTTTCATAACTTGAAATTCGGAAAGAAGCACTTTGCCTATTCCTCTCTACGAGCACAAAAATTTGTTTCCTTCGCTGAAGAACACACGTGAACGGCGTCCTTAAGCTCGGCATTTAGGAAATTATTTTGGCCGTAGCTAGAGGAAGTGTCAGAAATATGGAAATATAAACTGCATAACAGGGTGTTTCATAACTTACACACTTACCAACTATTGGCAGGTACTCCGCTCCCTCATTCATGAATAACCCTGTCACGTGCTTGCGGTTCAAACATCGGAAAAATCGCGCTGAATGACAGAGCTCGTGGTAAAGGACGGGAAATCGCAGGCCCTGACCGCCTATCGGCTTCGGGGTCGGGATCCGCCTGATGGCGGTCTTGTGTCACGGCCAAATGCGCGGGTGACGGAGGACAGATTGCACGCGCCGATATTCCAATATTTTTTTGAATATGGAGACATCAAACAGTAATGTACGTTATAAGGAGCGCTGATCCGACGCTGGACCTGCCGTCACGTGCAGACGCTGGCTGGCAGCTAGCCGGCAACAACGAACTAACGCGCTGGTAACCAACGGAGGACATCGCTTTATTATCAAACGAATGGCTGACCAATAGAGATCTTTTCTGTTGGCCCGCGAGCAGTTCTCGAGGGTTCCGACGCGTTTCGACTAGCAACAGATCATCATCAGTGTCTCATGCTAATGCTCATATCCGTCATAACAGTGTTAGCGGTGACGGGCTTTTGTGAAGACGGTGAACTATTGAGCGACTGTCAGCATCTCAAGGAGGACCCTAAAGCAGTTTGCCTATTTAAAAGTTAAGTACAAATCTATCCCCGCTTCATATATTTTGTACGAAAATATTATATTATGCATTACAAACGTTAAATTTTGCAATATTTTTGCAGTTTGACTGGAATTGATAAGGTAATGTAAAGAAATTCGTTTCTTCCTGTTCGAAGTTGTCAGGTACAAGGCTTGAACTCGGTCTGAAAGTTGTTTAGTAAAACAGAAGCTTCAGAAGATTTTAAATTAAGTGTAACACAAGGGAAAGTTAGTCTGTCACTTGGTATGTGGTAATATTCCATAAAAACAAATGACACATGGACCCTTAATCCCAAACGGTTTAAATACTGCGCCACTGAGGTTGGCAGATTTGCCATTCAGGCTGACCTGAAATCCTTGCTGCAGCCGTAAGAGCGAGCGACGTCACTTGAGGCGGGAGGGAGGACAAGGTATCAAGATCTATTCTGCGTACGATTTAGGTAGAGATAAGTATCCACCTTTCGGAACCCTTCCTAATATTAACACCCTAACAGGCTCTGTGTCAGTCTGGTTGAATGGACTCAAGGATTTTCATCTTAAGTGTTTATTCGAGACTGCACGGAAACAAGTGAGACCGAAACGTAAGATTGGAATTTCCCTCCAAAACATTCCGTCCGCTCAGTGGTTCCTCCAAACAAAAACTAATGATTGGGTTGTTAATTTTCGTCGACGCAGTAAAGTTTCCAGATATAATACGAGAGATTGATGCGGCCACTCACTGTGATTTTCATAATTAATACATGAGAGAGATTCGTATACAAAATGTATTTGTAGGTTTGTCTTTAATATATGCATAAACGCATAATTTAACACAGTGATTTCTAGTTACCAGCTATAAACTGAAAGACAAACAGGGATTGCGCGACAGCCATGTTGTTATTTTGGATTAAACTAAAAGATGATTTTGATACAACATTTTATGAATATCCGTAGAGTGACTTTATGGATATCGTGGGCACTTAAGCAGCTTCTTCCTTGTAATATCCGTTCGTAGAAGAGAAAATAAACTACAATTATCAACTTCATCACCAACACAAGATGAAGACATTGAAATTACCCTCATTTTCCGGAAGTCAAAGCATTGTGTGTGACAACGGAGTATTCCAACTCGCTTAAATTCGCGTAGTTGAAAAGGAACCAGTCGGGAAAGCGAAATGCAATGTCACATGTCGGATGAGAGTCGTGCGCCTGTAGACATTTTCAGGGACGTTGCTTTTTAGGCACCCGGTGACACGCTGCCATCTTAATATTTCAAGGTGTGCGATCGATAAAGCTGTAAAATGGGGCAGTGGTGGTAGTGGCTCTAGGGTTGAACTAGACGAATGGGGCAAATGAGCCGGCGTATGGCAGAAACGGAAAATGTGACCTCAGAGAGAAAGAGTGGCACGAACAGACGGAAGAAGGGGAAATGCGTCCATTAACGGGTAAATAAGAAGGAATAAGTTATTACGCGATGTCGCCTTGCGAACCAAAATCCGCCATTTCAACCCTTCCTGCAAATATCCCCGACTGTTATCGAAATGACGTGGGGCGGCGAATGCAGAAGACTTCCTCGACGAAGCGAGTGCCGACGCTGTTGCTAGGTGATGGTGCCACGCCAGACCAAAGCCGACTCTTCCACCCTGCAGATGAAGAAATTAAGAGCTGCCCTCATACACACAGCGCAACGTCCAGTTGACACCCAACTCACCTCATTCGTGCTTGAAATGCAAGAATCTTTGTTTGATGTTACATTTTATTTGTTACGTTTCGTCAATGGTCATTAGACGAGGATTTGGAAGGAAACGGCCGTGGTCTATTTAAAGCGATCATTCCTGCATCTCTGTTAAGTGGAGACAGGAAAACGAGGAACATGTCACAATGGCTCGTAGTTCGGCCGGGATTCGAATCGGTACAGACCACATACAGATCTAGATTCTCACCGCTACTCTAACCTGCTCGATTTCAGAGTATTAAGATTCGCCGTGTATTGTGGTGGAGGGAGAAATGCGTACAGAATCTTGTGGGGAAGTCACTTTACAAACAGACGTTTCGGAGGACGAGGATAACGGAAGAAAACGCCCTTAAGCAATGGCTCTAGTAAAAACATCTTTCTGAATCGTTTACAACCACAGGCTTCAGTGTTGAAGCTGTCGATTCTTCAGTTACAAGTTTCTTCCTTCCTAACAGAATGAAGGCTGGAAGAAAGATCTGACAAAGGGCACTTTTCGTCAGATATCATAAGGGCGATCGAATCAAGGAGCAGTGTGTGTGGGAGAAACACAAAATGCAAGCAAAATGCGTGCCGGGAAAACTGGAGAAGAGAGAGAAATTGGTAGGCCAAGGCCCACGAACAAAGCCGATGACGGAGTAAAAGCGTGTAAGATCAACAACTGCATTCCCTCCTAAAGATATTGTGAACAAATTATCTGAATTTTAAGGAAATCATTATGAACTTCGTGCCGCCGAGATCTGTCCCGATGTCATAAAACATAAATTCTAATTTTCAGCGAAACAGGGTTGGCAGACATGGCAGAAAACATGGCGGTCTGCTGATTTCCTTTGTCTGTAGTGAATTTATAAATAACTTGTTTCTCCATAAGACATTTTTATAACGTTTGCATTTACGTTGAGGCTTGTCCTAGGCTACATTAATCCATTCAACTTTGAATCCTGTTTCTTTTAGGTTCACTTTAATTTGTCAGTCATTCTACGTGCCCTACGCCTCGATCTCCCTAGTAGAGTGGATAATAATCCTAAAGCTTTACGTCAAAGTCCGCACATGCGCAGTCTGCCCTCCCTTTCACTACTAACGGTTAATCCGCTGTGCCTCGGGGTTTTAAAAATAGAAATGTCCCAAATATTCCAACTACTTGTAATTACCCCAGCCCATAATGCGACTATGTACCGGTAACGCGCTGTATCGATTCCCGATGACGTCGATGCCAACCTTTCTTATAAATTTCCCTCAACCCCTTCGGGCAAATTCCAGAATAGCACTACTGTGTCCTTTCGAGTACCATCATCTGGTTAAAAATTCTCCCCTCCCCTTCCCTAGAAGTAGGCAATAGTTCCCAAAGGAACTTCCAGACTTGTGTAATGGTTGTAAGAGGGGAATGCAATTACCCAAAACAGTTACAATACAAAATGAAATGGTTGTTCGGTGAACGTAGAACACAATTCATCAGATTTGAGGTTGCCGTGGCGACGAATATGTCGAGAGAGTCAGAGGCTAACGTTTCGGAGAAACATTCTTTCTGCATGTTCAGCCACTGGACCAACATCAATATAACATAAGTTTCTAGCTCTAATTATTAAAGTCCGTCCACTGACAGCCACAGCTGCTGGAATCCTTCGACAAACAGCTTGCCTCCATCTTCAAGTCTGAAGACGGAGGCAGTGTGTTCCTCGAAACCGCTGGCATCTACCTACAAGTCCACGCGATGTTACAACCCAGGAGACTGTGAGAACCTAATATTTCACACCATATCCTGTTTTAAGGCATTCTTCATACAAAGGACACCCACCTACCTACACAAATCTTAACACACGCCTCCTTCGAAGACATTTGAACAGATGAGAGAGGTGTAAAGGATTCTGTCAGCAATATTCTAAAACACAGCAGAGTTAAGAAAAACTATTTATTTATCTGTTGTCTTATTACAGAGACCTGGGGTATATAATTTCTAAGCGACTGCACATCTGTCTCTAACAAGCGAATGAAGGAAAGTTGTAAGTTGTGAAGCGAACAGTAGAGTCACGCAAAACCAAGATTGCGCCTTCATTTCGAAAGAGACACAAATACGAATTCCATTAGCCACCATGCCTCGCCTGTATCGACGTACCTACTACATGCTTTCTTGGCTTAATGTCTTGGTTTCACTCAGAATTTTGACGGAGATTACAAAGTCGTTGTTTATGGTACGATGAATGAAAGAGTTTCTTGAAACGAACAGTCAGCGGATGGATCAAGGACAGGAACGCGACTTGCGGCAATATTAGCAAACGCAATGTAGTTTCAAAGTGAAGGGACGTGCTGGGCACATAGATGGGTTGACAATTTGTAAATCTCCCTGATGAAGGAGGCAGCATGGACCTCTGAAACGCTGGTGGCTGTCTACCATACTACACGGGGCTACAACTCAGAAGACAGCCATCTTCGGACTCACCACAGCAAATGAATCGGTCTAACTGCGTGGCGATTAAGTTCATGGAATCTAAAAGTACACCTTTGCCTTCTGCTTCAGCCATCTTATCAAATGGGAAGGGACTGTAACAGACAGAACAGTCGGTGCTCATTTCAGGTCTTCGCTCTCGCATTGAGACAGCTTCTGGATTACACGACGCTCAATGTCAGTGAATTTCGGCGAAAACACGTCCGGGGGCGTGAATCTGACAGCTCGCTTCTACACAATTCGCAGGTTAAAACTACTCGAAGAAAAATCCTGCAGACTTCACAATTATGATCCTAGAAGATTCTGAAATGCTGGTCTTAGTAGCACAGGGAATCTCGGACGAACTGCTGATGAAGACACAGAATTCCATTTAAGAAAGACCTAGTCGGGAAACGAACCGCGGTCTATCAGACCGACAGGGCTGACCAAACACTACTACTCTCGGTCGTCTGACATTTAAGAGAAATTTTCAAGGGAGTTAGACTGAATCAGCTGTTTCAATTTCAACAGAAAATCTTTTAAACTTCATACACAAATCTGTTTGTGCGAAGAACACTTGCATCGAGTGCAGACTTCGGTGTTTGCACCGCACCTCAGACTGAGAACACATAAGAAAATGCAATGTGTGAAAATGGTCTTTGTCCGCTGTTCTTCATCAGCTCTCCTTACAGAAATTATGACTGTAATTTTCTGCTCTGTGTCTTGAGAATACCGGATGTTTATTTCTCCAGAGAAAACACACAGGTGTCCACACACCCATCCGTTCACACGTGCATGCATACGCGCTCCGCCCCCACACATACACCCCCCCCCTGGGGCCCGTATATTTTGACGGGTTTTAACAACGGTCCTTAAATACACTTCGAAAGCGCGCAGTTACAGGACAACGCAAATTCTAGACAAAAGTTGTGAACGCCAGAGATCGTATTATCTTCACCAGAACGCACACAACGCACTAGGCCAGATCTGTCTCGGAACGTCGTGGCCTGAACATCCCTCCGAATGGATCTCTGCATTGATTTCTGGCGGCAAGCACTTTTATATTAATCGTATTTTAAATTTATTTTCACACTTCAGTTTTCTAAAACTAATGACTTAGGAAGTAACTTAAGTTACCAACTCATCAAAAAGAGAGCACGCGCACACACACATCTATTCCGATTCTGTGTTGCGTTCCGAACACTTTTTAATATTATACTAAACAAACAAAACAGTCGTACAGAGGAACAGTTACACCGATCACATCAAGCATCAGAAACGCTCGTCATTGTTGAGTTTTACTGGTTATTTAATGACGCTTTTTCATCGGCGTATGTAAAGGCTACTTAAAATCATCAACCAGTAACAGCAGCAAACAAAATTGTTGATCTATCTTAAGTCAGTATACGATCGCAGCATTTGGAGGTACTGAGTAAAACCACGACATGCCTCATTCAGTACAGCCGATTTTCGGGCTAAGAATCGAGGGTGGGATCTGTACATTAAGCATCAGGAGTTCGAGCTGATATATCTGGAGATGAGGTCAAATGAACTGAGGTATTTTCGTTTTAATTCAAACCTTTTCGTTATGGAATATATTTTACCGTTGTCTCGTCATAGACCACGGCATTACACGAGATGCCAATTCGTCGATATTATCGTAACAGACTAGTTTTCGCACCGCGTTAGAAGAAATCCTGCAGATTTGTGCATCTAATACTGAAGCGTGGAGCTGTAACAGGAAGCAGACCGACGTGGGCTGTTACCCACGACCACGGTCCACGATAATACACCTCACACGGGGATGTGTCCAGCGGGAAACCAGCTCCTAGTTTCAGTTTCCCTAAAAATCCCCCGAGCCTTCCCACAAAACAAAATTTCAGGTCTGTGTATTAAATTAAACTAGCGTCAGTACAGTCTCTCTCATACGTTCGTATGGCTGACAAAGAAATGAAAATGCGAGGAGGAGCTTCGCTGCACGATTTCCATACCGCGTGTCACAAACTGCATCACCAGGCGTAATTTTCAGGCATGCAGGGACGGACGGACGGACAGACCACCGTTTCAATGAAGGCTGAAACATTTGTTACGAGAACGACGAAACAGCTGCACTTTGCAGCCACAGCGACAGGAACGCATTACCAACTTTGCAAAACAACTGTGGACGAAAGACGGTGAAAAGAAGAAAAGAAGAAGAAGAAGAAGAAGACGGAAGTGTAAAAGCGAAAATACGTGACGCTGTAACATTTGTTCCAGCTCGTTGTCAACATTCGACGCTGCGTCTCCCGAAACAAGAACAAGGAACATGGCCCCGATATGAGAAGAGGACGTAGACAGGCGACGACACGCGGGACGAAGAGGAAGGGACGAAACCCGGCAATAAACCGGAGTCTTGAGTTCGGTAACGCAACTGATGCTCCTTACGAACACGCGCGTCTGTCTCCAGTCAAATCACTGCAGTCCGGAACGCAATTTTGCTTTGTGTCGGTCGGGGTTCACCAAAGTGCCAAGTCGCGTTTGAGGTTTCCACAGCGGAGAGTCCGAGGACGGCCGTCTTCTGGGTCGTAGCGCCCCGTAGTCCGGCAGAAGTTTATCGACGTTTCGGAGGTCATTGCTGCCTGACTTGATACATGATAACTCATCGCCCTGACGATGGAGGCAACAACGACCTCTGTAACGTCGGTAAACTTCTACCAGAAGACAAAATATTTCTGTTTCCGAACAAAAAAAATATTTCCCACGAATTTGGCACGTACAGAATTTTTCCCTTCACAAGGACATAATTAACTCATTCTCGGACAACGGAGCCTCAGACTGAGTTGTCTTTCTCCTTTCACTTCTTCACACCCGCATCGCTCCCCGCTTTATCTTGATCTACTCATTTTCATGTTGTTCACGTTTCCACCACGTGTTCCCGCTGTTCTCTTCCTTCGCTCATCCATTTCACTTTCTCTTCTTTTGGTTTCTTCCTCTCTTCGTATTCCTTTTTTTTTAATCTTTCGCGCTTCGGGCTCACTGCCTTTTTAATTTATACATCGCTACTTCACAAAGCCCCCGCCCCCGCCCCATCCCCTGTTTGAATATTCTCTTTGGTATTAATTCCTCCTTCCTTCCTTTCCGTTTCCTATGTACTGCTTCATTTTATCTGGCAGCTTCGCTTTCAACGACTTTCAAATTTCCTAAAATTATAAATCGTCAGTCTTGAGCAACATCGCCTCCTCCCTCCTCAAACACGGCAACCGCCAGAGAGCACATCATCATAAGATTCGACTGATCCTTCGAGTAGTCGCAGCTGCCACTCGAGACAAAGGGTGGGAGTCAAACTCCGGATAACCAATGAGTGACGTCGGAATTCGCTCGCCTTGTGCTCTTGTGTTCAACAGAATGTCACCATCCATTACGTCACAATTACAACAGTTTCGTAATTGCAGTCTTAAAGCATAAATGACTACTACATTGCATTATTTTTCCTAGTCATTGGGGCCATCTTTATTAATACTTCAGTCACTTAACAAAGACGTATTGTACACTCCTGTTTCAGTTCTCCAACTTATTCAAAATATAACGTCGTAGGAAGCACAGATTCCTGTATATTTTAATGACTCGTAGATTCTGTCCACGTAATGAGAATCTGATATGAGCCGTCTAAGACCGGAACAAGCACGGAAAGATAACGCAGGTCTACTGCATTTCAAGGTCATTGAATGGCGATTGTGCGTAAATTAATCGAATGTAGGGAAAATTTCGGGCCATCATAATTTGCAATATCCTATCAGACTGTGCAGGACGACCATTAATAAAAAGAGTAGTCTTAAGCCCAACGAAAATTGTTTATAGGGCCGTGTGGCGATGTGCAAATTCGTGGACCTGGAATAAAGAGGGAGTTCCAAGACGTCTACACCATGTAAGAAAACGCGCCTCTAACATAGTCTTATGAGTGTGTGCGGGCTGTTATGTTGGTACGTCCCGCTCATTCCTTATCATATTACAGAATCCTTCATACGCTTGGGCCTGGAGCGTTATTGTGGCTCTGCATACGCCGAAGTCTAAGTGAACATTTCTGTTAAGTTTCTTCTTTAAAGTGCTTCTTCATCAGAGCAAGCCCGCAATCGGGTTATCCGACGTGGTCCACAAACACCCCCCCCCCCCCCCCCACAATTTGCCCGCTCCTAGAACAAACTCCAGGTATAATTTGTCAAGTCTGCGCGTATTTGGCTCACCTGGGCGAGGGAGTTACAGAGAAATAAGACAGGAAGAAGTAAAATGATAAATTGTCTTTGCACTGCAGTGTACTCCTTTCTCTTCGTCCAGATCATTTATCCAGGCGAACTCTGCCGAGATTTTTCCCCCCGGAAGAGGCTTCTCGTATAGTCAGAAACAAAACACAATAAACAGATCGACACGACACATTCGCACGTAGCGTAACAACGGGTTTATGGGCGCACCCCGGCCACGACTTACCTTTATGAACGCGATCGGCGCAACCAGGCACGACCTTCAGGGGCCGGGTAGAAATCCGTGTCGATGCGGTTCGGCGTTTTTATTCCAAAGGCAATGTCAGCCGGGACAGGTGGGGGCGGGGGGTGAGCCATCAGTTGACTTTCGTCAGTGGCTCGAACAAGCGCTGAGTCACTGTCTGGAAAGAGAAGGATATGTACTTGTCAGTTCCCTCCACGTAACAGTAAGAATAATTCCGACATTCGTCTTTGCATACCAAACATTGCAGCAAAATGCGCGTGTTTACAGAAACACATAAATTCTCAGTCCACGATCTGCGTCTCGGCGGAATTCTTCAAACACTTTTATTTCCAACGACATAAAGGAAGCCGTTCTCCCCTAATACAGCATCCGGATGCTTGCGTCTGCGTCTCAGCGGCTGGCAAACCCGCTCGATCTCACTCAGTCACCTGTACCACCACCACCACGTCTGCCGAAACGTCATACACCCGGCAAACGAAGGCTCTTTGTGTGCTCCGTTTTCGCTGACCCCCACTCAGTTTCAGGACACTGCCACGTCGGACACGGCAATCGCTTGGACGGACTCTGATCAAGCAAGATGTGACGCGATGGAACGATACAGCATCCATTAACCGCGTAAATAAAACTTTCAGATCGCTACAAATTGGCGGTCGGTGACACTGGACTTCAATGTAACTAACTCGTTGTACACTTATTTATGAATCACCCGTTATTTTAAATCGAGGTTGTTCAATACTTGATCAAGCGCGCAGGCAACGGCTAAATCCACAAGATCCTATCTGCGAGATGTTGCCCTCAAGTTAACTTCTCCACAGAAACAGCGCTGCTAAGAAGAATAATAGGTTGTCCAGTGTTCGAGCTCAAATCCATATTCAGATCGTCTGGACATCGCCATGGAATCTTCCGGAGGAAAACCCGCCTTCCGCGACGCCACAGCCAGGACACAGCTTCCTTATTAGAACGCGGCAGGGAACACGTGGATCCAAACTGCTCGATTGTGACATTTATTCAATCATGATTTGCCGGAGTACTATGACGTGACTCGTGGTTCACCGTCACCCACTACAACTTTTCATGTAATAAAACAACTGAATATTTTGTTTTGAAGGACCTGTTTCGGCCTAGGAGACCGACCATCTTCAGACACTTACTTTAGAAAATATAATTTACGTCAACAAACAGTGTTACTGTATAACGCTGGGTGTTACTGCAAACATGGCGTCTAGTGTCTGTGTGTGGTTAAATACATAAAAGAGTATATTGCTGAATCCAACATTACAACGCCTACGTCCTTCTTAAAATGTAGAGATAAACTTTAATCGCTTCCCGTCTCCATGACGATCATAAAACGTTCGTATGACCGAACACTGTTCGTAAATGACTCCTGTCAATTACAGACGTGTTCAGTCAGAAACACAATGGCGCGCCACTGATTGTGATACGTGTATGTATGTATGTAGAGGCAGTCTTCGTAATCTAAACTTTGGGCACGTGTGTGATGTCGGTGAAGACGACATTATTTCTGGGGAGTGCAAATATTACACGGAAAATATTTAATTTCCGCCCAGAGTGACAATATGTCATAAGTATGTACGAAATACATCGGCGATCCTCTGCGCCATGCTTTTTAATTTTGAAACACACTCGTTCACTTTTGAATGAGGGGTGGTTACGTTGTCCCGAATGAGATGAAACTTGAACAAGATGTTTCTGCTCTCGCTGTCTGAGCAGTGCGATAATCATCCACGTCGCTATTTGTTTAATAAATAATCTAAGCTTTGTGTTATTACTGTGTAGACTTACAACATGTCTGTACCCTGCTGTACACTTTTTGTCCTGTTGGTTGCGATTATTACACCACACTTAAAATATCGCCAAATATCCTCTGGAACATTCGTTTGATTAAAGCACACTGGACGAAGTAGCCGAGCGTAATGTTAATGAAGCCGTGGAGTAAGCATATAGTTACAGTTGAGAGACTACGGATCACTAATTTAACATTTCGTGCGGCTCCAGTGTGCTGAAATGCTAACTTCAAAGCAAATGCTTCAAATGAACGCAGAGAATTCAAATACACAAACACGTACACAGAGGTGCAACCCCCAACCCCCCCACCCCCACCCCGAACTGGTTGCCCTGCTTCTAATATTTCCTAACACGTGTACCGTGTGTAAAGCTTTGTCTTCTACAGACAGACAGGGGCATGTTGCTCTCCTCCTCATATGACTGGTATTAAGCCACTATATTCGACACCGCACTCTCAAGCGGCCTGTTCTTCTCGGTACTTCTGCCAAAATTTGCGAGTTTTAATTCAGTGCTTTGCCATGACCAAACTAATTGCCGTTCAGCCGCGAGATCCACCCACAAATCTGCCTACAACCGGCCAATTACGTTGGCAACTTTATCTCCCGTGCGGTTATAACACGAACGTATTATCATATACTAAAGTCGTCAACAACTGGTATTACCAGAACACTGAAAGGGTAATGAGCGTTTGACACAGCTACAGAATAAAAAATGTTAAAATAGACGTTTTTCATGTGAGACAAGCAACCTCAACCATCACAAAATCCAATTATTTGGCCACAGCAAACATAATCTATATTCTGTCTACAAAAGACTACACGAACCGCCATGAAGTACGTTATTAACCGACAAATTTCCAAGAAACTGTATCTCTCTCTCAAGAAAAACGCAGTTTCAGAAGAGGAAAATGTTCTTATAAATTTCTGATACGCAGAATTACAAAATTTGTTTGTTATTACAGTCTTATCCTGTCTGCTATAATACCTGCATCAGCAGTTAAGTCCCGGATCTTCGAATACTTGATCTAATCAATGCGGACTTCCCTTCCAACGCGTATAGGAAGCCCCAAAATCATGTATACACAGCAGCAACTTGTCAGTCAGTTGTCAACCGTACCACAAAGGTAAAAGAGATCATTTTTAACACCAACACTAGATTCGCTAATTCACCAATTGTGACGTATGTAATGATTTAGTTTATTAAAATGTCTTTAATTAGTTCGCTGAATGTGTATGCACATATTTTGGAAAATTCTGTATGTAAAGCATCCTACCGCAAAGTTGCAAAATAGATGGAAAAAGCAACTTTAATTCTGTAAATTGCACGCCGAATTTTACTTGTCTTGTTGGTTTCAGTTTTCAGTGTTGCTTTGCAAATTAACTGTTACACGTGGACATCTCAAAATTAATTCACATTTTAAGGTGAGCATTAAACTCACATGTGCACATCCATATTTTCCCGATATTTACAGATTGGAAACAATGCATTAAAACGAAAGACTGCTCACCCCAATGAAACACCTCTGAAACACCTCTGAAACGTCGATAAATTTCTACCAAGATCGCAGTAGACGGTTATCATCTTACTCGCCCCGTTGAGAACCTAATATTTCGCCAATCGTCTGTTCGATCGCCCACGGCCCTCCACACAGCGAAGCAAGATTCTTACATCCGACAGCGCTTACCCAAAGTAGCGTAACTTTGCACAGCTGTTAATATTCCGGACATCAGGTCGACGTCATCTTACCAATGAGCGGTCGCACATCGCCGCGGCTCCTACCGTTCTCAGAAAGTTCGTAATACCTCGCAGAATTAAACAAAAAACCTACACAGTAACCATCTTCAAGCTGTTTCAATGTCCAACGCTTATGCCATGTTAATTTAAGTATGATCATTGTCTACTGTCACAGGTTAAACAACTATGACCACATGCTTAAAACAATCAACTCTTTCGTGCCGAAAATGTCAATAAACGTATTTGCAGTGTGACTGAACCTTGGTGGGTTCCTGATCAAGCAAGCTTGGAAAATATATTTTTTGTGCCGGAAAATACATAATATCTTCATGCGCCGTGTGCAACGTTCATTTAGAGAAATAAAACCGCCTTTTTCGATAGTTCACAGTTAGGCCACCAGACCGCAGCACCTCAAGACTTTCCTCATAACCACTCATAGCAAATTCAAGAGTACGATTCTTAGGCAGAATGGCACAACCTCCACGCCAAATTTCATCGAAATCCGTCCAGTGGTTCTCGAGTTAAATCGACTTGACAGACGGATAGAAATTATCAGCCCACAATGCGTTCTCGCTATGCATTTCGTGCAAAGAACGAATAGAAACTAGTTATAGTGACATGTCCACAATATTAACATACAGCCAAGTTTTGCATTTTTTGAAACTAAATAAATAAATAAATAAGAAAATATGCAACGTAAGTTACCGTTCGGTGGAACATAAAATACACATGTAAATTGTAACAGCGAAGCAACCCGATGAACACAGCCTGAACACGGAAGACACGTTCGGCATGTCAGCTCAGCACAACAGCAACTCAAGCCTTGTTAAAAGTTCTATTCGAACACGTGTCCGCTGGACCATATGAAATACAGTCTCGTAACTTTACGCTAGAGCAAACTGCACCATCGAAAATGGGGTTGTTGCCATCAGCTTTTTTTTAATAAACGCCTTTTTAACGTTACTGTACGTATGCGATTTTTGCAGTGAGCTCATGAGAATAAAAGGAATATCCGTGGATGCCAGCGTGCGTGAATCAGGCTCTAGTTAACCGGAAGAATTGACCGGCCTGAACTATGGTTCACAAAGGGGAGAGTACAAGTAACGAGCTGAACGTCTGAAATCTTCACAAGTCGTCGCCTAACCGGAAGCAATATGCTTGTGAGGAAAACTTCACAAGACTTCCGCTTGTCTTTAAGTGCTGCCGTCTGCAGCCTTCACAGGGGCAGCTGAACTCGCAGAAGATTTAATATAGATAAGTCAGGTGTAGTTTCTCGCTTGCAATCCCACCTCTACCCTCCAGGTTTACCATCGTTGTCGACATATCTTTGTATCTTGTTCCAGACTTTCCAGGGATATTTTATAGAATGAAACAACTTCAAGCAATGTATGACAAAACGAACATCGAATTAGTAACGCACATTTCATATGAAGGCTGTCTTATGAGCTGTAGCGCCATTTAGTCTCGCAGAATGTTACCGACGTTTCAGAGGTAACTGCTGCCTCGTCGCCCTTACTACTCGGCGCATCAACCCAGAAGGCAGCCATCTTCGGACTCACCGCCGTGTAAACCACAGGTCCTAGATTTTATATAATTAACTGTCCTTCTCTTACGTCAAACAACAGCAAATTTAGGGGGTGGATAATTTCTGAAACGCATAATTGAGTACATTCGTGTCAATCGCTGATACAAAAAATCCAAGTTGTGTTGACTGTAGCACGAGGTGAACAACTCAGCAGTTCGCTGCATAATATTTAAGATTACCGTCTTGAATGGATGTAAGGTATTTGCCGGATATAAAAAGATCCAAAGCACACAACTAAGAACGCCTTATTTTCAAAACGTGAAAACTCCTCCGAACATCCCCCCCACCCCAGTCCTGTCTGCTCTTCTCCTACAATTCCACGTGATATCTCGTCCCCCACTTCCCCTAACTGGGCTGACCTTTAGTTGTAAGTCCTCTGGGATAAACTGCATTCCTGCTTGTCCGTGCATTTGCTGACGCTGCATTTTAGCCAAGCTTATTGATTGTAGTCTCGATATACAAGATCACAGGGCGTAACTATTTCTACGCCGTCTTCATGTTGACGAAACCCGGCTCGATTACCGGAAACTTAATTACGACACAGACAAAAAACTCCGTTCCGGATAAAGCAACTATGGATAAACGGAGGCAAAGAGAAGAACTCTTGAAACATTCCAGTGGCTTCACGACGACGCTCGCACAAGTCAGTGTTCTAGCCGAGAGTATTATGGAGTATCCTGGAGAACAGTGGCAGTGCCCCGGCACCTTGGACGAAGGAGACGACCCCTGAGCGACCTGGTCGTCATCAGAAATGCCTAAGAACCTGGGAGTGCTACGCCACGAGCAAGAGGCAATGCCGAGGCGGACGAGCGCTCATTCTTTTGACCGCGTCTGGTACTCCAGGGCACACAACCGTCCCCCTCAATCGGGTGACATCACCATGTGGTCTTTGCTCTTACCGTGCCGCCAGTGGTCATCCGACGGTGACACTGAATAAGGCCTTTTATACACGGTTCTGCTGCCATGTCCTCAGCATTGCACTGTACAGACCATTGGTTCGCATCCCTGTTCTCTTTTCTGTAACACCTCCGTCTTTAAGGGCTGGCCACCCTTCTCCTACAAACGGTAGTAACCCGAAATTTACTCACTCCACGTGTAAAAGAAAGCTCAGTAGTAAGAACAGCGGTGACTGAAAAGAGGCTTCTTTCCTTTTCAATTGGCGTAAAGAATAGTCTTACCTCCAAGACACTGAATATTACCAGCAGAAAGATAAATGTTATTTTAAAATACAAACGTTAAGGTGAACATTACTCATCCCATCGGTTTTAATTACACTGATGTGAATTACCTGCTGAAGCTCATGGAATGATGGCAAAACACTTCTTGTGGCAACCTAACCTAACCTGGGAGTCACTTGTCAACGCATTTTCAATGTTGTCTTCAACAATTCGAAGAAGGCTTCAGTCAGGACCGATAACAGACATTTGTTCGACAAAACGCCTATGAAACGAGATGTATCAAACTCTGTTCTTCTTGTTAGGTAAAGGGAACTGTCACTTGGCATTCGCCCGGCATCAGACGCTGCTCGGAAGTCATCGGCGCGCAGCGTCGGAGCGAGTCTACTGCACAAGTCGGAAAGGAAAACAAACGGAAGATTTGAACCGAAATGCAGAAACAGAGGAGCAGCTGACGAGAATATGGAACAGAAGAAAGGTGAGAACATAATGTTTAGAGTAAACGAAACCCTGATTTCACCTCAAGAGTCCATTCCTGCAGTTTAGGATAACTTAATTTTCAAATTTCACTTCTCAAGATCTCTTCTTACGAAAGCGACAGTGATTGAGTTTCGAAAAGACCGAGTAGATCTTTACCTTGAGTTTCACGTGAAGCAAACGGACCAATTTCTGAGGGATGTAAAATGTTTCTACAAACTTTATATTAAAAAATTATTTCCTTGAAATTGGAAAAAAAAAAAAAAGGCTGAAGACTCGGTTAATTGAAACTGCTTTCTTCCTCAGTAAGCTTCTATTTGAAAAAAATACACTAAAATGAACTAAATCTTGTTATCATGATATGTTAGTAACTAGACACACGATTATTACAGACTTCAAAACCTTATCTTTAATCATTTACGTATATGTAACTGAGCACATCGTCAAACACATTAGAGACAGGGAAAGGCCAATT